>NW_025110238.1:760580-808701 GCF_011392965.1 Frieseomelitta varia
TTTATATAACTATTCTTTTTTATTGCATCGTGTAGCTAGATATGATCTTGAAATGACACTGATGTTCAAAAAATTAACCATAAATTACGTATAAATTTATCTCCGTCAAGATGACGTTATCTTGGTCAAGGTGTAACAATCAACAGCTCAATATGTAAATGTAAATTAATAACAAATGTAAATAATAATGTAAAGTTGTAACTTATGATAAACGTGAACGTGTTTACACACGCATCGTCAGTGATAATCTGTCAAGTTAATTCACTGCTTTAACCTCGTAACTATTCCAAACTTTCAACAGACGCGCCGTGTATAACCTCGAATCTGGCATTTGATTTCGTACCAAATTGTATTCAAAGTTTCGATGGCTCCAAATTAATCACGCACCGTTGCCCATCTTTCTCCGCTCGCCGTGTACATACACACATACACACATACACGCGTGTACATGCCTGTAACAGGTCTCATATCGGGCATTAGGTGTACAAAAGCGGGAGAAGGAGAAAGAAAGCTGCGCGAGGCAGGCGAGGGATTCGCCGGAGATAGACTTTCACCTCGCTCTTGGCACGACGATCACGAGGGATCGGAGCGTGCTGAATAAAAGAAAGGACAGACGCCTGGAGATGGCCGAGCCCGCGTTGAACCCGCGCGGCGAAATGAAATCCCCGTTGCTACGGACCGCGGAAACTGTCCCTTCCGGCGACTCGTAGGTGGAAACTCGGGTTCTCCATGCTCGCGTACCGATTCACCGCAGGAGCTCTCTTTCTCCCTCTCGTTTTTATCCGTGCGCTCTCCTGCCAGCCGTTCCCCGCTTTTATTAACCCTGGCGAGCCGACCGTGTACACGCACCTCCCGACTACGGCGATACCGCAAATATTTGCCCGACGACTTTGCCCGCCGTTTCTCCACGGCCAAGAAGCAGGTCGCTGCCCTTTATAAACATTCGACGCCGTCACCAGAGGATTTCTCGCTTCTCTGGGCACAGACGAGAATTTTGAGCGGAACGCGACTCGCGACGGTTATAATCACGAGGTTAATCGAGAAAATGTTCATTGGAGTTGGGACTGAAAGAATATTTTTTCTCGTATTACGTTATTCGTTGAATTTGAGAAGCTTGGATGTTACGATCGTAACTGTACGCTTGCAGTTACGACCAGCGCCGATAGGATTTAACACACTTTTGTCAGACAACTGATTTACTTCTACAACATGTTCAATCCTTTGAAGGAGCATCGTACGTTGAAGAGCTAACAGCTCTTTTTATAATTGCTGATCATGATGAACGTGTGGTATGTACGTTTGATATTGTATGATATAATAATATATATATAGTATAAAATAATATAAATAATATATAATATAATATATATATATATAAATATAATATTATAAATATGTTATATTATATTATAGTTATAATATAATATGATATATATTATATATATAATAATACAATAATAAATGTATAATATAATAAACGACGTAAGAAGAGCAAGAGCGCAATAACACGCGAAATAAAATTTCCCTCGTCGATAATGATTCACCGACAACGGAACGAAATTTTCGGCTGCTTAAAATTGTATTTCTGATCAAAAACGTTCAATTGTTTGACAGTTCTTCGAAACATCTCCAAGTTAATATTCTCAACGTGATAATAAACAAGCTTGAGTCGCTGATGCTTTCGTTCGTGAGCGAACATTTTGTTACAATTTGGTCCCAGAGCCAAGCGCAGGAAATCAAGCGCAGTCTACTTTGGTAAATCTTAGCGAATTTACCCCCCCGATTGCAAATCCTAACCGTTCCCTTCGTAATATACAACGCACGAACGAAATACGTACAATTTCAATCAAATAGACCTAACCAGGCCGACGAAAAGAAAGAATCCGACTGAGAAGCAACCGTTTTGCGTTCGAATCGGCTTGGATTAACCAGCCTCGACCGCAAAACCCTATCAACCGTTGGGCCCCAGCCGTCGAATTAAAGCCAATGACTTCCATTCCGTAATATCCGCGGACAGTTATGACAATGGGGCAGTGGTTCGCGTTAGAGTTAGGATTGCGGAACGTGACTGTGCGACGAGCGCCGAGGCATCACCCGGTTACGTCCAACAGACGATATTAATTGCCCCGTAATTGCACTGCATGACGATTCCGGCCGTTGTAATTTAAAGGAAATCGGCAGGCTTTCCTACCGCAGCCAGGTATCCTACGTTCGTTAGAACGACACGGACGATAATAACGTTACTTTCGATCGGATCGTGAGTTGCCGGTGATTGCTATACCGTTTGGTATGAACCAGATAAACTCACACGCCGAGAGAGCTTCGCCGAGAGAAGAACATTTGGAGAGAAGATTCTGGTCCGGGTACGTTGATACATCAGTTTCTTAGATCAACATTTCTATAATTGATATATTGATATATAGTTTAACTAGCAACAGTTCAACTTTTGACAGACAAAAATATCTAAAATTCAAAGTGTTGATCTAATATTTTAGATAGTTCTTACTAGTTTAGACGTGGATCGTTTGACATTTCAAACAGCGTTGGAAGCAATTGCGAATGCTTTCTCTAGATCACGGCTTTTCAAACTTTTCTGTTTGACAACCCCCTTTGCTACATAAACTAGAAATATGAATTCAAACATATGCCGATAATAAATCATGAAGAAACTTTATTTATTATTTAAACATTTAATAAATTTAAATATTATTTAAACAATTTTTTGGTTGACGAAATTGATTTTGAATTAATTTCCGGTCGTTGCTCAAATTTCTGCGACCCACGCTTTGAGAAAGCCCTTGAATCAAGGAGAAAATCTCTAGAAATCACAAATAGTACAGAAAACGTTCTCCTACAAAAAAAAAAAATATATATATATATATATACCCGTTTTCTGCACTATTTGAGATTTTTAGAGATTTTCTCCTTGATTCAAGGACGTTCTCAAAGCGTGGGTCGCAGAAATTTTATATATATATATACACAAGTTAAAATAACAATTTCACGGTGCTCTGAGCAGAGTAATGCCTTTATAATAATACGTTCGGAGTAATCAAATTTGTTATAATTGGGCCACCAACAGATGTTTCCAACCTAAAGCAAACCCCCCCCCCTCCCCCCGCCCCCGTTGTCTTAAACAACAAGCAAAAGCTCCTTCTTTGGAGTGCAGAACGTTCGAACAAGGACGGAACATCTATCACCCGGCGAATAATTAATCGAGGCCACCACCCAAGTAGCGTTCATCTTCGCTAATAAGAAGACACACGGGTTTATCGATGCATACCGAGGGTAACTCGTCCGCATTATTAATCAACATCCTCGAGGTCGAGGCGATCCGAGACAGCGGGACAAGCGGAATCGTGATAAATAGCGACGCGGTTTGCGGTTCGAGGTCGCCGACGAGAATAACAAGGTTTGCTTCGGATTGCGAGTGCCTAGAAATTTTGAAAGGTACTTGGAAATATTATACGCTTGAGATTACGACAGTGTCTTCGGTTGAACTGGCTGCATTCGCATTTAGAAAAACGAAATTGAGAAACAATGGAAACATACTCGTTAAAATTCATTCATAATCGGAGGAAATTTCAATTAAACGGAATGATGCATTTGGGAATTTATTATTGAGTGACGTTTTTTTTTTTTTATTTCGTTCGTGACCTATACTTGCAATTTTGGATCGAAATAGGTTTACATGTCGATAGGTACAGGACAACACGAGTTGGCTAATAGATTATTTTAATTAGAAATATATTTGAGATTACGATAGATTCTTTCTTGGATCACTTGAACTGACTATATTTGCATTTGGGAACAATTGAAGAGAACAATTGGGAAACAAAAAAAAAAAAACAACTGATATACAAAACAGAAATAATGCATTTTATATCTTACTACTTACAATTAATATTATGTTGTATCATTAATATAATATTGTATCATTATATCTTATAATAATATTATTATAAGATATTATATATATATAATTGTATTATATTTCATAATATCATTAACATTTTATAATATTATACAATATTACATTAATTTAATATTAAATGACAAAAAGAGATTTTCTTGTCACATTCGTGATTTATACTTGCAATTTGATGTAATATTTTTAGATCAAAATAACTGTTTATAACGATAGAATCTCACACGGTCTGACTAACATATTCTACTTCTACTGACGCACACGATGCGTCGATTCCAATATTAACTAATACTACTGGCACAAATGTTACGTCGAGATTTATCATCGTATCTTCTTGCATCAACGTTATCCATTGTATCATAGTAAGAAATATTATGATAAACAGGAAATACGGACAATCTTTTGTTATTATATATCGTAATTCGTTACTTGGTTTTAATGAATTTCGATAAAATAGAAGGAAATACTTAACGCGCTGTCTCTTGAACGAGTTTGAACATTTTCGTGTACTTCAACTACAATTCGATAAACTAAACATTGGAGAGTTGTACGTGTGTCATGTACTAATAGCAAACAAATTTTGAAACTAACTCTGCATCGAACCTATCATTAAATACACGGGTAAGTGTGTAAGAGTAACAAATATATTTTTCTATTCTTTAACAGATTATGTATAAATAAATACAATGCACGAAACAAATAGCATTGTTTAAAATAAAGACAATTTTGGTGAAACACAAATGCAAATAGAGACGAGTAATTTTATTAAAAGAATAGTCTCGTACTGTCTGATTAACACATTCCATTTCTACTGATACACTAGCAACAAGTATAATACCGTTTCAACAAAAACAGTTTCAACGTGAAACAAATATAACTATTGTTACTAAAATGTTATCGTTCTAAATATTAAGTAAATAAATTACTAAAATGTTATTGTTCTAAATACCAAATAAATTAAGCAAATAGTTATAAATATTATTACATTACCAGAATGTTATTACTAAAGTGAGATTATTTCTAGTAAAAGGAGGATGCACGTGAAGATGAGTATATTTCAGTAGCAACGGATGTGGTTAAAATATCGCTATTATACGTAAATGTTCATACGACCACACGATACGTTAAAACTTTTGTTTCAAACCGTAAATTTTCACTGAAAATGTTACTGAAAATGTTACGCAAAGCTGTGAGAAACACGATATAAAAATGAAGTCGTACATCGACGAAAGGAAAGAAACGATCCTCCGACCACGATTCTCGAGAAATGGACGTAATCGTAATTACGTTTCGCAGCCGAAGTGTTCAACACGATGGCGAATTATTTTCGCGCTTGATATTTCACGGTGAACCGTATCGTTCGGCCGGAATCCATCTTGATAACGGCGCGAGGATAACTGGAATAGTTCGAATGTTCCACGAGCAATCGGCGCTGGCGAGACTCTAGCGTGGAACTATGCGAGTCGCTTGGTCGCTCTGGCCAATCCTCCCGCGGACGATTGCAGGGCCCGGTAATTAAAGCTACGCGCTAATTAATCGAGGACGAACGCAACGAAACGGAGATAGAGTAAGAACGACGTCTTGGTTCAGGGACGATCGCATCTTTATGTCTTACTTTAGGCTAAGTGGCCTCCGCCGGCACGGTCGTTAGCGAAGCATTTGCATTTTTAAGCAGGGGAGTAAGTGGCGTAATAATGTCGGATTCCTGGAACGAAATTTCCATCGGACGATCGGCCGTACGTAAGAAGAAACTTTCCTAGTTTTTGTAGATCAGGGGCTGTCCCGTGCAGAACAGTGATCGCTACTCTTTGCTGTTTTGTTGCACGCTCGAAACTTCAGCGGCGGTGTATACGTGTGTTTTACGAAAGTGCAGATTATTAGTTTCGTTCGTAGGCTTTTTAATTTCTTTGTTTCTGTATGCGAAAATCCTTTCTCTCTTTAAGAGGAGGCTGTACAAAATATGACTGAGAATTATCGAGAATTATCCGTCAGGTAAGAAATTAAATTGCAATAAACAAAGTATTCTATGAACAGGTATTTTATGAATTGATCATTCAAATCTTCATAAAAAATGATTCAATCTGATTGATAACTCGATCTCAATTTCAGAGGAGTTACTAAATGGTCGTTTTGACGAGTTCTAACATTTATAACATCGAATAGGTCAAACAGCGAATTGGTCAAATAAGTGAACGTTATTAATATTATTGCAACGTCATGGAAAAGTAAAGCGTTTCACGTTTCATATGTCAGCGCATCCGCTGGAACGAAGTTTCTCTTCGGAGAGGTCGGTCAAGTTTAGATAACCCCAAAGAACAGACCATCCACTTACGCTCCGGGCAATTTATCTTATACTCAGACAGACTTTTATCCATATAAAAATTCGTGAAATAAAAGCTCGTGCTCTCTGGTACATTATAGCAACTTCATTCCTTCCAATTATTGCGTTGTATTAACATTTTCTTATTCCCTGTATTTTTGTTTCTTAAAAGTATAGTATATATAGGTATATAAAGTCTATAGTATACATACGTATATAAAGTATACATAGTATAGTATATATAGGTACATAAAGTATACTCTATATATATATAGGTACATATAGTATACATAGGTATATTATAGTATACATATACTTAATAATATTTACTTAAGTATAATATATACTCAAGTAAATATTAATAATATATACTTAAGTATACTTCTATATAGTAAACATTACATACTTAATAATATAATATAGTGTAGCTATACTTGTATGTTATTGTATACTTGTATACTATATATACATATACTTAAATATAATACATATGAACATATATCTATACTTAATATAGTATACATATATTATTATAGTATATATTCCTAATACATAAGTTTTATATTTTAGTCGTAGTTCCAGCGTTAATTGTAACAAATTGTTACGCAAGAGAATCAAAAATTAATGTAACCTATCCTAATTATAGCTTTCTCCCTCATAAATCATCATTATCTTCAAACTGCTTCAAATACAATAATACTATCCCTAGCAACAAACGTTCGATGAAACACAAATACTTAACATACTGGAACTACCCAAATGATCAAACTGATCAATTTGTCATTTTTGTTATACACAATATAGACGTGTAAACAGTATGTCTTAAAATAATTTTTCGTAAAATATACGAAGAAAAGTATGTATACTGTCCGCTGTATTACAAAGTTTCTCTATTTTTTTGGACTTCAACGTCTTCGATGGAAATTTTGCGCTGGCAACTAGTTCGCGGACCATAACGAGTGACCGAACCGTATACAATAATTCGTCGCTTTCTTTTTCTTTCGAGCTCGTCGGTATCACTCAATAGAAATTATTAGAAGTAATAAACTTGTCATTTATTTTCCCTGTATGAGAATACTAATCGATCGAGAATACTAATCGGTCGCTAATTCTTCTTCACAACAGTATTTTATACCTGAAAGATTCCAATGCAATGCTCAAACACCATCGAAAACTCACTGGGACAGTGTGTAACGCGACTAGTTGTCCCATTCATCAATTCCGATTCCTGCTCAGCGGAATTACCACTATCTGCAAGCTTACGGGCAGTCATAACAGGAAACAGAGCCTCTAACGGAACCCTTAATAAACCTAAACGCGTGTAGTGGATGTACGGTATAATACTCGCGGGGGCCGAGACTCGCCAGGAGACTCGTCGGTTGACGCAGCCGCGGACCCGATAGGCAAGAACGAGAAGGGCCGATAGATCCGCTTGGCGATAAAGAGCGTGGAAACTTTGTGTCGGGGGCGCATTGTGCGTGTCGCAGCCGCGGACAGCACAGTGAGCGCGTTGTGTCAGCGGCGCGCGAGCGGGCGCGCGCACGCGTTTAAGCGAGCGGAACGCGCGGTGCCTTTTGCAAACGCGAGCGCTCGCTCGCTCGCTCGCTCGCGTGGGTGGAAAACGCGCTCGCTTTGCCGCCGTCCCGTAACAGGCTAACTTCATGCAAATCAGAGGAGACACGATGGAAAGGACTTGTACCACACTCGCTATCGTCGCTAAGCTGTTTCTTCTAGCCTCGGTGCCGCTCCACGAGCTCCACGAGTGCGCCAACGGTACAAAACGCCGAGCCGGGGAACCAGGAAACTTGGTTCCTTCGGATTCTTTTGGAGAGCTGTTATTCTCCGAGGAGAGATGAGAAAATATCGTGGAAGAGCGCCGCTTGTGATTATTCGCAATGCTGTCTTAAAGGAAACATACGAGAGTGTGAATCATCGATTTTGAAACAATTGTAATTTTCAGAAAAATATTTATACCGTGTTTATCGTACATTTTTCAAAAAAATATTTGTACCGTGTTTATCGTACTTTTAAAAAAAAATATTTGTACCGTGTTTATCGTACTTTTAAAAAAAAATATTTGTACCGTGTTTATCGTACTTTTAAAAAAAAAATTTATACTGTGTTTATCGTACTTTTTTCAAAAAAATATTTATACCGTATTTATCGCATTTTTTTCAAAAAAATATTATATTCTAAGTATTTTTTTTTTATCTGCAATCGTGAATGTTGAAGGGGTAAAAGCTACCCTCAATAAAATAAAGTAATATGGCGGCCTTTTAATCTTCTTAGGGAAATTTATTGTTTAATTTGATAATTCGCGATGAGAAATACTTAAATTATATTTATGCATTGTTATTATAATTTATGAATAAAAATTATATAAATGAAAATTTTATAAAATTATATTTTAAATCAAAATGTAGTATATTTAAGAATAAATGAATTATAGAAAATTTAATTTTTGAATAATTAATTTTAATATTAATTTGAAAGAGGATTTAATAGTAAATTAATTTATTTCAATTGACTTAAGTATTGGGAATGCGTAACATATTTTATTCAAATATCTTGAAAATTGGTGAAAATATTGTTTTGATGAAATTGGTGTTTCTTTTAAACAACGAATTGTGCAAAAACCTGTTTCGTTTAAACAATATATTTATAAAATCGAATTTTTCATAAATAAATCTTTCCAAGTTAATAAATTTTCTTGATTATACATAAGTTGCGGATAAAATGGAATCTTGATTCTTACGTTATAAAAATGTTCATTATTTTCAAATCTTTCTCGCTGGACGTGCAAAGCAGAGTGCATACTAGAATTGTTCTCTGTTCGTAAATATGTTGTAAGTATATTTTATTTCTGAAAAATTTCTGATTTTATTTTGTTCGCTGTACTGTCTCGGTATTTTTCGCCCTTGCGTAGCGAGAAAAGTGGGGAAGATCGAAAATTGGGGAGACGAAGAATTTAACTTTTCTTTGGCAGGAAGTATTTAGTGGCTCGATACCTTCTCCCAAGAGAAGGGATCGAGATTGGAAAGCAAAGAGGTTTTCACATAATTGTATTAGCATAAAGAGAGGTTAACACGAAGTATTTTTTACACGTAACACCCTAGAATGGAGAAAGTTGGTTTTACTAATTAACGAGATGCTTGTAATAACTTGGTGCTTAAGGGATAGAACCCACAATTAGTATAGTCAATAATCTACTTGTCCAATCTTCAAACTCACGGCAAATTGCCCCCTTGTATTAATCTACTCGTGTCGGAAGTAGTTGCAATTTTTCTCAGATCCTCAGGTCGAGCGATCAACCATATTCCAATAGCCATTTAAACACCGTGAAATACCATCGAGTATCATAAAGTACCAAGTAAAGACGATTAAAGCACCAAGTAGCAATCGATCAATTAACCAACGTCAAACCTGCCAATGTGAACATCATATGCCGACTTTCTCCAAACAGAAAACTGTTCAACAATGTCGACCACCCATCTCAGAAGCAAAGTTGAAGATGTTTACGTTTCCCAATGCAGTTTCCAAAATATACTTTCTCGACGATCGAACGAACGGATCAGCTAATACACCGCGACATCGCTGACCCCTTTTTCGCCACGATTCTTCGAGGTCGACGACGAGAGCGTCGTCGCGAGGTTACACACTCGCTTCCAGGCTGCGGGGAGCATTAACGTCGCAGGCGCCGATCAACCCGACCCTGTCCAACGAACGCGGCACACTTGCAACGCAAACACACGCTTCCGTGAGCAAACATCGACGCGGACAGCGACTCGGTGCCGATTAGACGTACTTCTCCATTTGAGAGTAAAACTGTCGCGAGTTGTTCTCGAGAATATTTCTCGCAAATGGATTCTGCTTCTGAGAGTTACTGTCCGAGAGTGTCGCTCAACTGTTCGAGAGAAAAAAGAAATGGAAATGAAGGATAATTCTCGCGAGAAACTGTCAAATGAAGAAGTACCTTAACAGCAGTCGAGCTTAACAACTCTCACTTTCATTTTTCTGTGAAACAGGGATTTTTTTTTTTTAATTCAAGTTTCAAGAATGAGAAAAGACATCGGTAGTTTTTGAAGATTCAAAGGGAAGCAAGGTGAAGGGATGAACGTTCTATCGAACGAAGAAGAAGTTTAATACTTTCATTTTCATTTTTCTACGAAATAGGAACATCTGGATATTTTCAACAATTTCTTTTGCTGTCTTTTTTATTTTTGAACGTGTGGAAATTTCTTTCGTTAAAATTCAAGATTTAATTTCTTTTCTTTTATTAAAATGTAAGATCCACAGATAAGAAAAGATATCCATTGAAACAAAGAAAATGTTTGATGGTCTCGTTTTCATTTTTCTGTAAAACAGGAAACGCTAGAATGGAAATTTTCTGACGAATCTTTGACATTCGGATGTCACTTGACGAAATTCAGATTATGAAATTTCACAGAGTTAAAAGAAAGCTTCGACATTTTTTTGAAGCTTTAAAAAACACTGAGATTCGGAGCGAAGATTCAACTGAACGAAGAAGTAGCTGTTTAATTGTAACGAAGACACGACGAATCCTCTGACGAAGATTATGTTCGGATTACGAACTTCCACAAATGAAAGAAAGCGTCAGCATTTTTTGAGATTCCACGACTGGAATCGAGTGAGCTAAGACGTACATAGATTCCATTGGACCAAGAGAGAGCTACATTACCGGTGGAACGGTATTGGTTCGATGTAGTGTTCTCGACTACATCCAAGTCAGCGCTAGACAAGACGGCAAATATTGATCTTCGAACGACCTCGCTTCTATGGCTCCTATAGACTCCTCTCTTCGGCTGTTCTTCCGTGGAAAAAACCTTCTGAAGAATATCGTGCTGGAAACTTTTCTCGATTTGGTTCTCGACTTTGTATTCCTCTATTTAATATTTACACAAAATTCGTGAGAATGCCATCATTCCTTATATTAAAACACGTGAAGTATCACCGAGTTGATACGATACGAGTGGGATCTTATCTTCGAATGAGGTACATATTTGAAGTAACACGTACATCAAATATATACAGAAACATAAGATTTTAATGCACAAGATTGAAGAGACTAGTTTTTATCGCGATTAATAATACAGGAGATAATCCGAAAGTTGTTCTCGCCTCTGTTATTAAATCACTATTCCAGATAAAGAAACCACCTTGATACTCTCGATATTATACTCTGTCTAAATGAAGAAATCATCTCGAATCTCGAAATATTCTATCACAAAGATAAACTTAATAATACATCGATGCACACGTAATTTTTGTATTAGGTTTCATTAATATGTTGCAGCATCAGTATAAGTCTGAATAATCGAATCAATAAACGTTATGTAATACAGAATTGTAAAATCGCTGTTATCACGCAATGTTAAACGATTAAACTCTATGCGCTGGCAACTGATTGCGGACCATAACGAGTGACCAACACCGTGTACAATAATTCGTCGCTTTCTTTTCCTTTTGAACTCGTGGATCACGATGCCACTGGATAGAAATTATTAAGAAGTAATAAACTTGTCGTTTAAATATACTTAAAACTGAGAAAATGTTGCAATTTGGGACAAAACGTTCTCGACGTGCGCTCCAGCGCAAGAGGTTAATATATTAACATTTTTATATATTCTATATAATATAATATAATATAATCTCATGTCTTGTGTCTTAACCACTTGCGCTGGCAACTGATTGCGGACCGTAACGAGTGACCAAACCGTATACAACAATTCGTCGCTTTCTTTCTGAACTCGTCGGTATGATATCACTGGATTATGGAAATTATTAAGAAATACTAAACTTGTCATTTAAATATACTTAAAACTGAGAAAATGTTGCAATTCGGGGCAAAAAATTCTCGACGTGCGGTGGCAAGGTTAAGAAACTTTTTTTTGCCATTTTTCAAAAGAACTATTCGGTTGCGACCTACGACTCCTTGGAAAAGCTTTACCTTCGTGACGAATAGAATACAATGGAAAATAAGGAAAATTTTTATCTTGAAACTGAAGGTGTGAAAAATTTATCTGTAACTTCTCTTTCCACTCTGTACGTTGTACCCTTTTCGAAACAGCCGACGCAAAGTCATGTGGGTGATGAAAATAGACCAAGGTAAAAGCAAGCAACGAAGAATGTTGGTTTCTCTACGAGACGAGTGGCTCGGACGAGGGTGACCTTTAATTGCGATACGTCAGGCAGGATGACGATGAGCCGAAAGGTGGCGAACTATCAGGACGGTTTGGCGGATAGAAACCACGGGCCTGGCTCGCACCGGAGGAGGTATCCACCCGTCGTAGCAGGCTCCTCGATTGAGCCGTCCAGATGGACGCGGACGTCTCGACACACCAGGACGTCTGAACGGGTCTTTAATGAAGAGAGACATCCAGCGTCTTGGTGGCTGACGGACTACAAGCGTTGCTAACACGCTGCTGATCCTTTCCTCCTGTTCCTTACTCGTCGCGGCGTTCAGCCCCGGCTGACTCTGGCTTCTCTTCTGCCGGAGAAGAAAGAAACCGGTGAAGTGCGATCAACTGGTCGCCGGGTGCTTTCTACCGTGATCACGCTGGCCTACCAACGAACGGAGATAAAAAGAAAAAAAAAAAAAAAAAAAGAGGAGAGCGTCGTCGTGGCAAAAAGCGCGAGCACCTCTTGTTGCGAGAGGAGTGAGAGATGAGAAAAAAGGGAGAGGAAGACGAAGGAAGCCCCGTCCCTCTCAGCGAAAACTGCTTTCGCTCGGGACCGATTCAATCAACTTTTTCGATCGGCAGCAAGGTTCGTTTAACGTTTGCACTCTCTGCCCTCGAACCAGGAAGCTCTCTCCAACGGAACAAGTTGGACAAATTGTACGCGCCAGCAGGACTTGTAATTCCATCCCTGTACTTCGAGTCGCTCCGGTTTGCAAACAGACAACGGATAACGGGAGCTAAGTCGTGGCATTTGTAATCTCGGTATTTATAGCAGGCTACGTAGACGTTTGTCAACAGCTTGAACCTCGAAGGACAAGGCCTTCAGCTCCTTGGATTTAGTAATAGAGAGTAGTACTAAACGTAACGTGTGTCCGTGAAATGGTTTACGATCACGTGACGGTGGTCGGTGAAAACTCGAGAGACGCGATGACGTTCGGACGTTGTGTCAAGGCGAGGTGGACCTTAAGGTGACCGTGTATAATACAACGTCGGAGGAAATTTAGAAATGGAATGTAATTGTTCGTTGTGAAGTTAATACTAGGCCGGCGATATTTCACGTGATCGTGCCAGTGGCCGGCACTTTTTTATGAAAGTAGTGCGGAACGAAGATGGAAATCAAAGCAACTATATTGTGTTGTCTCTAAAGATTTGTACACTAAGGAAATCAAAATAAATAAGAACGAAAATAATATTTTCAAGCGTACGTATATTTAATAATTCAAATATATTTAAATATCGTATATTTGGTAATAAGTTAATTGAAATGTATTTAAATTGATTATATTTAATAATTAGTCAATTTAAATATATTATTATATTATATTGTATTTAAATTAACTAGTTAATTTAAATATATTTAAATATAGTATTTTATAGTAATTTTATGATAATTTTCTTTCACATTAGGTAAAATTCAAAATATTTCAGTGAAATAACGTTGAAACTTCCCCTGAAAAAGTGAAGTAAAGTATACTGTATTTGTGCATCAGAAAAGATACTTGGAATAATCATAAACAAATACTAAACATATTTCTTTTAAAATGTTGCAATAAATATTTTTGAAGCTTTTGAAAGAAAATTTTTGGCGATACATAGAATTATACAAGGAATTATTATTTCATGTACAAATTAAAATGGAAAATGTAAAAATTCTGCTATTTTTTGTTTATTTTTTTTTATGAAAAAACTTTTATTACAATGTGCACGGAAACTTCAATATCTACTTCCCTGATAATAAACGATTAGAACTGGAATCAC
Source organism: Frieseomelitta varia (assembly GCF_011392965.1). Classification (NCBI taxonomy): domain Eukaryota; kingdom Metazoa; phylum Arthropoda; class Insecta; order Hymenoptera; family Apidae; genus Frieseomelitta; species Frieseomelitta varia. The sequence goes on from NW_025110238.1 coordinate 774,787, forward strand.
GAAAGTACGTCACTAACATACAAGAGGACATACCGAAGTGTGAGTCACCGATTTTGATGAAATTTGGCAAAAATTAAATGTAGTCTTCAAAAAAAATATATGATCCGTATTTTTTTCTATCGACAATCGTCAATGTTGCAGGGGTGAAAACCACCTTTGAAGTTAAGGGTGCGGAACATATTTTGTCAAATATCTCAGAGATTATCGAAAGTACGGTTTTGTATAAACTAATGAAATTAGTGTTTAACGACGAATTTAAAGTCACACATCATTTTGCAAAACAACCTTTTGTTTAAACAATATATTAAAAAACCGTATTTTTCATAAGTTTCTCCAAGTAAATAGCTAGTCAATTTTCTTGAACATCTGTTTATGAAAACAGACAATATTCAAACACAAATTATGGACAAGATGAGTTCTCTGCGTTATAAAAAAAATTCATTATCTTCGAATAACTTTCTCGCTGCTAACTACTATTTTACAAATGACGCACAATCGCGGTGTCTTTGCTCTATCGAATTTCAACCAAGCTGTTCCAGTTGTAGCGACCAAGGTGTTCTCCAACCCTGGCTCAGCGTTCCTAATTTCACAGATCCGCTTCCCCGAACCAATTTATCTCGGTGGACGATCACAGCGGGACTGAACAACCCCGCGGAACTCGAGGCTACCAAATTGCGATGTGCGCGGGGCCACACGTGACCTGTTAATCGCGTACGCGAGCGCAGCGTGCCGTGCGCTTGGACGTGGATGCTCTATCCCCTGGGGCTTCAATCACAGCGACGGGACCGGGTCTATAAATTTGTCAGCCGGGTTAGCGGCTCGGTCGTTGCACGACGATCGTGCACAACTCGCAAAGGAGGGTGAGGGTGAGGGTGAAGGGGGGAGTTAGGGGACAACGACGTGGAAAATGTCATCCTCGTGGCGGAAGAGGAGCCACGAACCGTGGGATGTGGGTCACATGGGTGGCTCGCATCTCTCGGGTGTGATCCGTCTTTGAAAAAGCGGGGAAATAGCGGCGATTGATGGCCGACGCGACACCGTGTTCGCGTCATCGGCGTAATGACCGTCCATTACTTAATACCCGTGACTGCGCACGGAACACGGAGAGTGATTTTCGTGGAGACCTCGCGAGACGTGTCCGCGCGATTGGCAGTCGGTCACGTCTCGGCTCCCAACCGAGCGTCGCGAAGAACGACGAGGAACCGTTCGAGACGCTCGGAGATACCTTATCTTCGAACGCCGGGGAGAAATCGAACCTTTGACGAGCTCGATCGCCGACACTGTGTGCTATCGGTGACGCATTATTCATGTAGCGAGGATATTTGACTTTTGGACATTTGATGAGCACTACCCTGCCCCTTTTCGTCGTCTGAAAAATATCTTCGAGTCTCTCCTGTTGGTTGTAAGCACGAAGTATAAATTCTAACAGATTCTTTTTATTTTCAGTTGTCTTGCGACGATCCTGACAAATTAATAATATAAATGGATAATATTGATAATACAAATAAATAGATTTAATGAATATTGACAAATTAGTTATTTATATTATTAATTTATTAACGTTTGATAAATTAGATTTAATAATATTATTATATATTAATATATATTAATATAGTCATATATATTTTATATTATAATATATTTGAAATAATTAATAATATTCGATTATTATTAACAGATTTGATAAACATTAACAAATTAGTAATTTATATTATTAATTTATTAACGTTCAATAAATTAGATTTAATAGTATTTGAATATATATTATATATATTATATATTATATATTAATATATTTATATATTATATATATTATATATTAATATATTTGAAATAATCAATAATATTTGAATTAAAGAAACTAATTGCAAGCGAAAACAGATGGAGAAGAATGGCTAGTTCTCGCTTCGACGATCGCGTTGGCCGCGAACGTTCGCGAGGTGCGCGCGGGTGCATTCGTGATCGATCGTCATGATTCATCGGGGTTCCTTGGAACGAATATGGGTTACACGGAGCGGCGCGGTCGTGCCGTGGAAATAGAATCACGCAACGCTTGTCCTAAATCCGGGGCACGTCGTTCCTCAACTGCGAAACACACGAAACCTACGGAACCCGATGGGTATGGCAAATCGAGCGACCTGGCCGACCATTAATCGACCGTATCCTTTAATCCCCTAGACAGTGTACAGCCGTAACCGTTCGCGGCAGAAGAAACGCCGCCTCGTACCTTCCCTTTGTTCCACCTCGACTTTAAGTTCCAACTCGAGACTCTCGTAACCGCGCCACGCTGCGAATATTCACCTCCCTAGGTGAATTTCTACTCTCGATACTCTCGAGTTTCTTTTCGCCAGCTTAGCTTCGAAGATGATTGTACAGATCATGCACTCCAAATTAATATTAACTGACTCTGTTGCCGATCGTATTGACCCTCAAAATTAAATTCACCCTTTCACAGGTCATGTTCGTCATTTTGCAAATGAAATTCGTCCTGTGTTCAAAAGCAAAGTAATGCGATATGATTTTGTCGTCTTTTGTGATCTTATTTGCTATTATTATTATATTATTGCTATTACTATTATTATAATACTATAATATTATATTATTACTATTACTACAGTAATATTATTACTATTACTATTATTATAATACTATAATATTATATTATTACTATTATTATTACTAATATTATTATTATTACTATTATTATAATACTATAATATTATATTATTACTGTTATTATAATATTTTTACTACCATATTCTCCAACGATGAACCTCTATTAATGATCGGAGAAGCTTTTTCAAAAATTAAATTCTGTGCAAGAAATATTTTGTTTGACTCAAATCACGAAGATTAATCATTCTATTGCAACTATCACTTTTACAGATTGTCATAATTATTATGTGAATATTTATTATGTATCTTTGCAGATGAATTTACACGTATGTATCTATATAAATAGTTTAAGTGTTAAACAAGTATCTTATCTTCATTTTATGTCATTTTTCTGTTTAAGTATTACCACGTTTATGCAACAAAACTTTCATTTCAAAATAATAACTTTACGTCGGATTCTATTTGCATTACAATGGTCTGAAAAAACAAATTTGTAGAAAACCTTGATTTGCAAAACGATAAATACGATCTGCGAAACGGTTAATTTGAGTTGCAAAATCAAACTCATTTTTTAATAAATAAAGGCTTTCGATGCGAAAAATTGATAAATTCTTTGAACCTGTACTCTGTAATTGAAATTACAAAATACAGACAAAGAATAGTAACTTTGAATATTACTTTTTAAAATATTATACAAAAAATGGAGTTAATTAGTTTGTCTTCTTTGAAGTTCTTACGTGATTGTGATACTCGCAGTTTAAAAGATCCGTAATTCAGTCGCGTAAGAAATACAGCGTTTTTTTTTTTAAATAAACAGAAACTCGTAATATTGTTTTTCCAACGTTTTGCCAACGCAACTGTGAAACATCGATTTCCAACGAGTGAGTTTCAATTATCGACGTATTTTCAACGTTCGTTCTCGCCGAAGCGGCTGAGAAAAAGTTGTCGAGCATGTTTGTTCGATAAGTTTAAGCGACCGTGGCGCGCTTGAACCTCACGTACGCGTGTAACGTAATAAATTGCCAAGCCGGAATAAATAACGCGCGTAACGCTCCGACGAATGATAGGAAAAAAATTAATTAATGCTTCGCCGTGGAATTTAGGCGGGTTTTAATAATTCGAGCGTCGAAAACCGGGACCAACCCCCGTTTTAATAAACGCCTCGTCAACGAATGCTCTTGCAGAATAAATCATTTCGTCCTGTTATCATTTCCTGCATAATAATTTCCCAAATTTAATTTGTCCGCAAATTAAAAAAACGAAAAGATGTTTGAATTTCAATCAGAGAGGATCTCTTAACGGGATTATTTCTCGATAATTTTCCTATCTCGTTCAAAATTTTTTGAAGAACTAACTAAATCGCGACCCGGAAAACTGAGAATTGCACAATCCTTTGCAATCCAAGGATTTTGTAAATACCTTTGCACTTTGTACTATTCATAGTACAAAGCTTGTTTCGCCCGATTTGGAGCACGCGAGTATTATTTGTTCCCTCATCAAACCAATTGTAAGTATTATACGTCCATTGCCCAATTAATTTAGAAATCGCCACGCAAATTCTTAATTGATTAGAATTCTTACTTCTTAACTGATTTGCATCACGTATAATTTATATAAACGTAATTGTAATTATTGTGATGAACATGTTTACGTTAGAGAATAGTCGTATACCTTTTTCTTATTAACAATTTTATCGATTGTCGCCACGCTTTTCTCATTAAAAATTCCAGACTTTCTTCAAACTGATTTTAACAAAAACTTAGCTCTGTTATGCTGATAATCTTGATCTACTGTTTTATTTTTCTATCTTTCTCTCTTTCTCTGTTTGACAATCTGTAAATGTACAAGATGCATTTGCTCTGTAACTGTATAGTTTATATAGTTAATCTATAATTGTATCTACAGCTGTATCTCACACACGTTTATTCTTCTTTTCGCGCAACACAAGGTATCTGTCCGCAAGTTTCTCCAAAAAAAAAAAAAAAAAAAAAAAAAAACGAACTAAAAAAAAAGAAATAATTTTCGCGAATTTCGATTGAAATCGAGCGCGATCGTACGAAGCGAGCGTCCAGGCGGGTGTCCACTTAGTCAGAAATCACGAACGGGATCGCCGCGTGAAACGACAAACGAACTTCCGAGCAGTTACGCTCGGATCGTACGCTTAATTCGCTAATTGCCAGCATGCGGCCCCTAAACGACCCGTACGATCAACTCTGTCGCTGGTCCGAGAGTGTCCGGATGCGAGCAACAATCGACAGATGTAACCGGTGACGTGAACCATTAATTACCGGAAACGTGACCCGCTGGTTTGGTGACACGCGCTGCACGGCTCATGTGAAGAGAGAAGATATCGTTGTATCACGAGCATCACGAAAAAACGTCGGATTCGAGCAGGGCGTCGATACTGTGTACGTCGAGCCTCTCTCTCTCTCTTTCTGTCCAATATCACTTTCTCTTCGCGAACATGTCTGTTAAATTCTCATCTGGCTCGAGCGACTCCTGCCAGGGGGATGTAGAAACTTTGCACATTGAAGCTGTCAATTGTCATCAAATTTTAACCCCTTGCGCTAGCAAGTGATTGCAGACCATAACGAGTGACCGAACCGTACGCAATAATTTGTCGCTTTGTTTTTGAACTCATCGGTATGATCACTGGATAAAAATTATTGAAAACAAATTTATTATTATGGGTTATACTATATTAATATACTTATATTAATTTATTTATTATGGATTATACTTAAATATATTTAGAACTGAGAAAATATTGCAATTTTGAGACAAAAAATTCTCGACGTGCGTGGCAAGAGGTTAACCACTTGCGCTGGCAATTGATTGCGGACCATAACGAGTGGCCAATACCGTGTACAATAATTCGTCGCTTTCTTTTCCTTTTGAACTCGTGGGTCACGATGTCACTGGATAGAAATTATTAAGAAGTAATAAACTTATCATTTGTTTTGCCTCGGTTACATTTAAATATACTCAGAACTGAGAAAATGTTGCAATTTGAGCACGTCATTCCAGGGCAAAAAATTAAACTTCGTTGAATTACCGTTCGAAATGAAGAAATTTCTGTTTTTCGAGGGTAATTTTTGTTCTTTCCTTTCTAGCAAGACTTTCGTACCCTGCGTGCCAGTTTTTTCTCGAGTGAGCGCCACTAAATTATTTCAACAACAGAAACGTGTTTTTTTTATAAATGATAAACACATAAGAAGGACATTGGAAAAAGACAAAATAGCTTTTCTTTTATTGAGATTTATGAGCCTGTTTGCTCTTGACCAAATTATTTATGTCCGGGGTTAACTCTGTTGTAGCGAGAACCATCGAATTCTTTAAATTCTCATCGGTTATTCTCGATCGGTGATTATTCTTAATTAATTTCACGGAGGAGAAAGCTTGCTCGCATCTACAGGCACATATATTTTTGTGCAAACTTTCTGACGTTTGGGAAAGCTTCGAGCGGTACGATCTTCCGCTAAAATTTATCAAGGCAACGTCATTTGAAACAGGGAGAGAATGTTAAATTTTAATATTAAATTTTGCTTTTAAAAAATGAAGGGACATTGATCGTGACAATATAATATATTGACTAAATTCTGAAAATAATTGAGTTAATTTCGATATTTTTATATCTTATATTGTTCTTTTTATTTATTATCAACTGCCACCCCTTGTATATTGGGGATATTTGAAGCGACAAAAATTTGTTTTATATTGCTCAGTTTTAGAATTTTATTGCTAATCTAGCACCAGAGAAGAAATAAAGTACAAAATAAAATTACAATGATTACAGTCTGCGACTCCACAGTGCAACTTAACAACTTTTACAATTATTAAGACTGTTATAAATTATTTTTAAGTAAGAATACATAGTAATTGATGGATATTTAAGTTACATTCAAAATCGCTTGGGTTCAATTAATGGATTCAAGAGAAAAAAAGAAAATAGCAACTCAGGACGACGATGACCCAAAAAAACGAGGACAGAAAGATTTCGAGTTACTCGTCTCAGCCACCTGTTAAAATGTTTTGCGGTTTTGTGAAAGCGCAGCAACTTCCGCCAATGCTTTCACCCGCGCTTATTGCAATTTTGATGATTCTTATCAACAAAATTGCTTACAACCAAAATTGCTTGAAGGAAATTCACAGTAGTTCTTTTCCGTGGAGACGACCGTGGTCGTTAAGTTCTCATTGCATCAGTATTTTGCATTCCGCTTTAAAAGTAAATTATTTACCGACTTCGACGCTCATCGATTTCACCCTCATCTAGGTTAAAGTGTCAATGGTTAAGTGTTTCCCTAGTTGTCTCGTTTTGCCAGATGATCGTCGGAATTTTTTTTATATTTCAGGAATTTTCCAAATTTCGGGAAAGGACACGGGAAAGCACACTTGAGTGAAGGTTTCATATTTTCGTTTCTTCGCCAAATTTTAACAAATTCGTTGCAACAGTAAGAAATATAACTGAACACACACAACGATGAAAAATTGTCGATAGTTTAAACTGTTATAACTTCGCGAAAGAAAATCATAGTACCAATCTACTTAATCTCGTTTTAATGTGTAAAGCTTTCATTTTGATTGTTCCAAGTTCGTTTCTTTCTCGATGTAAGGCTACTTTTTTCTCGGAAATTGTAAAGATTCAAACGCATGTAAAAAAAGTTTTTCGTGACTCGAGCCACGAATGATTCTGAAAATTAAAATTTCTTTCTTATAACGACCCTTTAAAACTTGCTCTACGATTTTTTTTTCTGCCATTTTGTTGAACTTTGAACATTAAGATTAAATGACGAAGTATTAGGATTTCTTGAATTTTTGTCATTCAAAATTCAATAAAGTGGCAGAAAAAAATTCTACAGTAACCACGAGAATAGTTCGTATTTGTCACAACAATGATAGCAACACTAATTCGTAAAAATATTTTTTGGAAAAACAAAACATCCCATGACACTACATACTTTACTTTCTTTTTAAATTCTACCTGTAAATATTCAATAAAATATTTTTTACATTAAAATTCCATATGTATGTTCAATTTTGTATTTTGTATTTCATATAGACATACGTTCTTCCTACGATAGAGTTTTACTTTTTAAACAATAGTACATACAGAGAAGAGTCGTACAGTATCAAATACTCTAAGTTTTCTATATTATAATATTAACCAATTCTTGATAAAAAAACAAACTTTCCTATATTATAATATTGACCAATTCTTGATAAAAATCAAACTTTAGAAAAAGAAACTTGTCGTTCAATAAAAAACGACGTTTAACAGGAAAATATAAAACATTCTACATGCAAATGCTATTATAAAATATAATATTAATTACATCAAAGTATAAAATATAAAAGCATGAAGTATTATAATATTATTTACGTTAAAGTATAAAATATAGCAGCATAAAATGTTATAATATTATTTACGTTAAAGTATAAAATATAAAAACATAAAATATTATAATAGAATAGATATTATAAATTTATAAATTTATAAATATCATAAGTTTATAAATTTATAAATATCATAAAGAATAAAACATGAGGTATAAAATATTATAACATTATTTACGATTTTAAAAATATTGTTCAATTTTGCTCGTCACTATACCTAACCGCCATACTTTCATATACAGTGCGAATTTCTACCGTGTCGATTTTGAATATAAAAACAAGTATTCATGGATGCACGGCTTCGCGTAACTCTGTTACCACACTGCGAGCGCATTGATCGCGCTTTTCCCCGTTCGACGTAATCGCATAAACATTATCGTTTTCGATTTCACCGTTCCGCGGTGTAGTGGAACGCAGGGGACCGGCGACTGCAATCGCATCACCGCCTTTCAATACCGAGGCGAGACGTTATCAACCTGCGCGAGATTCGCTCGGCCGACCGAGGCCCAGGTACCTTTCTAGTTTCTTTATTAGCATCGTATGGCCGGCTATTTAAATCTAGAAAGATATTGAATAAGCCGGTTACGTCCTCGCGGGTTCTCGAGGGTTAGGTTCTCGAGTGTCGGATAAAGGATCGTTTCTTCATTGAACCGTGGCCGATCGAATCGCACCGGCGGATCGGTCCTTTGCGCGAAACGAAAGAAAAAGAGAGAGAGAGAGAGAGAGAGAGAGAGAGAGAGAGAAAGTTGCGGCACGGGATTATTCCGCGTGACTTCCGATCGGAATATAGTTTAGCGGGCCATTTTTTTTCACTCGGTGACTTTCGCCGTGGCACGGCGCGGAGAGCGAGCAGGATGATCGCCGCCTCGGGCACACCGATAATAAGGTGTCAACGTTCACGGACTCCGAGACCCGTGTGTCAGGCCACCGCCGTTTCCGGGTTATGCTCGTGCGAACCTAAACGACCGTGCCCCGCTGGATTCGTTCGACGATCGCGGTCGATCGCTCTTTGACGACCCCCGACCACGAATCAACCCGAACCATTTGGAGCGAGACTGTTGTGACTTAACCTCTTGACATCGAACGACGTCTGGGAGGTGTCACGCGTTTCCTAAGCTATAGTCGACAATGACGTCTCTCGGACGTTCACAGGTTAATACTAAAACTACTGACGACTGAAGAATAATATTTGTAGCAAAGAAGTTAAGGTATATTTAAAAAAAAAAAATGTTAATGATACAATAAAGCGCAGAATCTTCTATTAATATATTAAATTGAAAATTGATTAAAAATCATTCGAGTGTTAAAAAATACACTGTCATGAATATATAAAACTTTATAAATATAGGAAATTATAAATTGGTCATTTTGTTCACTTTGGTGGCTCTAGTCGAGTGCAAGGTAAGCTTGAAAAAGTTAATAATACAATAAAGAGCAAAAGCTTCTGTTAATATATTAAATTGAAAATTGATTGAAAATCACTCGAGTGTCTAAAAATAAAAACTGTCATGAATATATAAAATTTTATAAATATAGGAAATTATAAACTGGTCATTTTGTTCACTTTGGTGGCTCTAGTCGAGTGCAAAGTAAGCTTGAAAAAGTTAATAATACAATAAAAAGCAAAAGCTTCTGTTAATATATTAAATTAAAAATTGATTAAAAATCACTCGAGTGTCTAAAAATAAAAACTGTCATGAATATATAAAATTTTATAAATATAGGAAATTATAAATTGGTCATTTTTGTCCACTTTGGTAGCTCTGAGTGTTCCACAAGCGATTTTATATATTAATGTCTGTAAGACACGCGCAGATTTAATTCAACCAAATCAAACAGACATTTTGCGAGGAATATTTCTACGATTTACACTTTCACACTATGACAGTATAATTATCTCTAGCTTCCAGTGCAATTGTGCTACTGTAGAACAAAAATTACATGTTAAATTTGAAAATTACATGTTAAAAATTAAATGTTAAAATGGAAAATAAATATATTTTTTCTTGGTCATATCGAATTTTATTTAATTCGTACGTCAATTCGTAATTAATAAAATTTATATCCAGCGGTACTTAACATTAGAACAATAAATACGCGATGGATCCCAGATTTTCTTTCTTTACAATTGCTTGAAAGGTATTTTTATTAATATTGATTTTTGTCTAGACAGAAACGTACTTGTATAAATCTATTTATTTTAATTATTATCACTTGAATTATTATGATCTACGTGCAAAATATTTTGATACGTATTGAAGGCTGGTTGTTCCAGTGTTAATGCTACGTAACCGATACGAGAAAGTATAATAATGAAATTTATATCCGGTAACGTTGCATGATTGCGTTTAAGTTTTGAAATCGAAGAAATGAATAAATTTATAATTAATAATGAAGAAATGAATAATTTACAAAACGTTTGTAAAAAATCACAGCATAAAAATGGCATACGTGTATACAGCTGTCTTCGACTCAGAAATGAGCCTCTATAGTGGCGTGTCATTCAAAAAGATGACATGTATAAAAGACACTATAGTGGTGTATAGTTCAAAAAGATAAGCCACTGTATATAGTGGCGTTCGGTAGCTAACAGGTTAAAAATTGCGAGATAATTGGCGCGTCGATCGAAACTACCGTTCTTTCATTGTTCTGTAACAGCTGCGTGAAACTCAATAAGAACTAACGACACGCGAACATGCTTTCCGTCAACAATGATCCATTACTTAATTCTCGGACAGTTATAAGCAAAAGTGGGAACGCGTTAACGAGCCGCAGTATCCGAGAGGCAATAATCCAGCACGTATAAGCCCCTTCGTGAAATCCAAACCGTATTTTTCTCCTCTCCGTGGCCGGACAATGCTCACCAAGCAGTAATAACTGCAAAATGACATGTAATTTTCCAATACCTAACAGATTATTCGCGGTCAATTATCGGTAAGTTATCGACATCTAATCGACGATAATCGTTGGTAACGACGTTTCGACTGGCATTTCCTCTTTCTTTCTTCTTCTTCTTCTTTTTTTTTCTTTTTTTCTCTTCCAATAAACCTCAGGATCGAGGGACTGGAGGGTTTCTCGAAAACGGCCTGGTCATTAATATTCCCCGGGTGTTCGGAACGAGCAACATCCGATACCCACCACTTGGAACGTATAAGATTACAATCCTCTCTCTCGCTACGGTACCTGACTACCGTTAAATATATGTTTTACAGCGTGTTCGGTACGCGTACTGTGATTCTCCTTCTCGCTTCGTCGAGTTGCTCCTCGCGAAAATCGTCGTCGTCATAGTTCTTGTCGTCGTCATTGCGGTCGACTGAGAAGCGAGCGCGTTACCGTGCCCTGTCGACGCGACGGGACCATCCGGGGCGAGATCGACTTTCAAGGTCGTCGAGTTCCCCGCGAGAACTCACTGCCCAGGCACTCGCGACACGTTAGGCTATCGAGATTAACGAGCAATTAAATTTCGCGGTCTGCGGTGAACCGCGTATATCATGCTGCGTTCCGACACGCCGATCATGGTCGTCGATCACACCGATCGATATCACCGATCTAACGATTTTTAATCCTTACAGCTTAATCAGTGTCGTTGATCGAGGGTTTTCACTCGATTAACTGTGTGAAACTTGAACTGTGATTGTAATTCTCTCGCTAATTGTATGGCGTTTTTTCGTTATTGGTACCGGAGGGATATATATACATGGTGGCCCATTTTAATCTGTTATATAAATGCAATTATCTTCGAAAGAAAATTTAGCAAAATTCTGAGGAGCCTTATAATGTTTATCAGGCATGAGGGAATTAAAAATTATTTTTTGTCATATTGTTTTGCGATTAATCATGCGAAATTGTCAGCACATAAAAACAGATATATACTCAATGAAAATTACGTCGTTTCCTGTATACAAATTTTATATAACATTTTTTTTTTCTTTTTTTCCACGTCTAAATCAATTTCTCGCAGTTTCGTCATTTAATTTTAAGACATTTTGAACATTTTTGTCTCATTTTTCTTTCAACGAATAAGTCGCTCATTTGTTTCTTAAAAATTGAATATTAATCTTGTTAGTGTCGTGATTATACTAACATCGTGAAGCTAAAAAGAAATTAACAATAAACGAAATTGACGAGGCTTTTGTCTCTTATCGAAGCCAAACGAGCATAAATCGAAAGAAACGACGAGGAAAACTTATCGCTGGTAACACCAACACAAGTCAATATTCTCTTCAGTAACTTCCTGATCTTCGGAACACTTCACGCTCGCAGTGAACTCGGATACACATTCCCGTGTAGAGAGTAACTACATGATCGTGCATCCGTATTATAACATGCAGTAATTATATGCCGGCCGAATAAAAATTCAATTCGATGCTGAGATATTTCAATTCCGATCGCGCCCCGTTAATTGCTTTGAATATCACCCGATACTCGAGGTTCCTTCACGCTTGTGCAATCTGCCAGAGAGAGCAAGAGATTCCCAAGACCCAAACCACCGGCGAATATCAACGTCGAACATTGCGCTTCACACCAGATTCCTCTTCGACGGCGCACTAAAACGCCAAGAGGCTCCAGTCACCAGTCAGATACACAAGGAACCAATAACGCACGCGGCGTGAAAGTGGCGTGCGCGGTTCTAAACGCACGCGGAACTGAACGAAGGCGTCCGCGGCGCGGCTGTGTTTAACGGCGACGATGGTGGCAGCGACGGCGTAAAACCGTCATTACCGCCAATTACAATAAATCCCGCGCCATCGTATTCCGCTTATCGTTTTTCCGCGCGGAGGCGCGGCTTAATCTATAATCCAGTCCCGATGTAACGGGTTCGCGATGCCTATGCGCCGCTCAGAAACCGAACGAAGACAGAGAGCAAAGAGAGATGAAGCAAAAGAAGCTGAAGTGCGTGCGTGCGTGCGTGCGTGCGTGCGTGCGTGCACGCGGACACGGCCAATCATTTTCCCCGGCTACACTTTCACGACTGATGATCGGGTAGCGTTTCAGCGGCGATCGACTCTGTCGACTGGTCAGATTTACGCCACCCCGTGTGCGCGCGTACGTGCTGCCGGCCACTCTCGGCTCACTGAACGCTCTAATGCCAGTGCAAACGCGCCCACCTATTGCCTACCTGTGGCTGTTGGCTGTTGGTCGAATCCAGCACAGGATGGATTCCCATCGAGTCTTCGCCCCGGAGACAAGTGGAACGAACTCGACAGCCAACACACTTCCGGGACTTCTCGCCCTCTCCTCCCCCCCCCCCCTATCGCTCTAATTTTTGTCACTTCGAACATCCTCAATAGATCAGGAGTGGCAAGTTTTGATAAAAAGAATAATATTAGATGTAAAAATATGGAAATTAACTCAACTATTTTTGGAGGTCACTCGTTATGGTCCGGAATCAGTTACCAGCGCAAGTGGTTAACCACGCACGCCGAGAATTTTTTATTCCAAAATTGTAAGATTTCCTCAGTTTTAAGTATATTTAAGTAAAAGTAAAGAATAGACAAAGCAAATAATAATAAATTACCTCTCAATAATTTCTATGCAGTGATATCATACCGAGTTTTCTTTGAAAAGAAAGCGATGAATTATTGTACACGATTCGGTCACTCGTTATGGTCCGCAAACCAGTTGCCAGCGCAAGAGGTTAATCTTAAATTTTTTCTAATTTTTGTAATCGTACTACCATACCCAAAACATCCCATTCGCATTGTTTCTTTTTTTTTTTCTTTAATTACTATTCGACAAACTTTTTTCGTATCATCTACCAGCAATTTATTTACGACACAATTTATCACTTCAAGTAAAATGATATAATCGTATTTAACACGAAATTTTGCTAATTACATCTTTCTAATATGTATTTCTAATATGATATAAATTGTATAAATTATATCTAATATAATATAAATTACAAGGTCAAGTCAAACCAACCTAAACCTAATCAGACAAGTATGCAAGAGAGTAGCGACAGAATTATTCCATTCTAACTTATATTCCATGTAGGTTTCTAATATGATATAAATTATATAAATTATATCTAATATAATAAAATATTATAAATTATAAGGTCAAGTCAAACCAACCTAAACCTAATCAGACAAGTATGCAGGAGAGTAGTGACAGAATTATTCCACTCTAACCTATATTCTATGTAGGTAAGAGTCTCACGAGTTTGTTTCATAAAAAATAAAAAAAAAACAAGATATTCTTGATCGCATGGACGCATTGGCGTTTAATAATCGAAGCACCGCCCGTGCCACGCTGTTGTTCCCTATCAATTATCGATCGATTTGCATAGCGCAGAATGCCGTGTGTCTGCCCACCGCGAGCGAGCGAAAGAATTTGAAAGAACGACCGATGAAACGATTCCGAGAGACATTCTCTCACTAGGGAGTATTGTGTGTCGACGGTGATCGTTTCCGGGTGAAAGTGACGTGATTTTCAAAGCGAGTCCATTGAATGGGAGGGTTGGAATCCTCGTTTGATAAAAAAGAAAAGAAACTTTGGAGGGAAAAGCGTTCTTTGGATTTCATTACAAGTGTGGGAAATATTCTTCAAAGTAGTGGAAGGAGCAGATTAAAATTGTCAGTCTTCCAACGTAACCTTACTAACGACTCTATTTCTTTCACTGTCTGTGTGTCTCCCTTTCCTTCGCGTTTTATCATATAAAAGACACATTGATGCATATTACGTTTCTTAATGCACGCACACAATTAAAGTTGAATAAATTTTTTCTTTAAGAAATATTTCGAAACAAACAATTTTAAAAAATATTACTTATTTATTGTTCGAAGTTTGGATAGTGAGCGTGTGAACCGTAAAACCACAAAGTAGGCTAAAACTTAACTTTCCTCCAACTTTGTACAATTTTATTCGTATCAACTTTTAATATAATATCCGTGAAACTTTCGACATTTCAATCAACCTTTTCAATTCGAACTAAAATCAAACTGTTCGATTTCAAAAAATAAAATAGTAAATATCACACAATATCGCGCCCTTCATCTTCGCGCGTTGAGGGGAAATAAAAGAATTTAAGGAATATTCTGAAACAGAACTAACAATTTACGAAATCATGTCACAAGATAAGCCGAAAATTATATTCAACTTTCCTCAGATTCCAATTTTTTTCAACGCAATATCCGCAAAAAAGCACTTGGCATCCCATCAATTCGAAAAAGAAAAAGAAAAATCAACCTGTTCGATTTTAAAAAATAAAATAATAAATATCATACAACTCGCGTCCTTCATCTTCGTTGCGGGGAATAAAAGAATTTAAAAAAATATTCTGAAACAGAACTAACAATTTAAGAAATCATGTCACAAAATAAGCCGAAACTTATATTTAATTTTCCTCCAACTTTGTTAGATTCCAATTTTTTTCAACGCAATATCCGCAAAAAAGCACTCGGCATCCCACCAATTCGAAAGAGAAAAAGAAAAATCAACCTGTTTGACTTCAATGAAATAAAAGAAAGTAAATGTCACACACAACTGGCAGAACCCTTCATCTTCGTTGCAAGCTGCAATTACCATGGTCGTGTGGCATTTGATCGGGCGGCCGTTTCGCCACGAGGTTTACGATCGTTTTTCCGTGATCACGAGCAGGCGGCTCCAGCGCAGTGCAACTATGCCCGCAGTGCAACGTTATTGCACCGGTGAGAACGCGCCTTTCGGTAGAGGCGTCGCGAAACGCCTGGCGTCGTCGTTTGTCAACCGTGGCCCAGCTGCTGAACACGCGCGCACCATCGGCCGTGTGTGAGCACGAATCCCACCGTGTGCCGTGTAGCCGCGCCGACTGTCATCGATAAGCCACGATCGATAAACGGGACAAATTCACCGCTATCTCCGCGGCGCGGCGTTACGCCCACGCGAATTTCAAGCGAGAGTGACAAGCAGCGAAACGGAGAGAACACCGGACAAGCTTTCGTCCGTACTTATAAATTCGGCGAATCTTTTCGCGTGTCATCTTCTCGATAAGATGGAATTTTAAAACACGAATCAGTGGAAGAGGGAATTAAAATTTTCTGTTTTCCAAACATTTCGATTTTGTTGCGCTTTGTGGCACAATGAATATATATCTTCTTTTTCAACTTTCCATTTTGCAACTAAAATGTCGTTGCTTGTGAAAAAGAATTCGACGCCTTTTTAATTTTATCGCTGCTTCTGGCAAAATTGAACGCAAATGTATAGATAATATAGATTTTTAACGTAAAAGATATTTATATTAAAATTCCATAAAAAATATTTCATCGTACATTTGCAGATAGAATGTAAGAAAGGTGAAATACGTGGTGTATTTGTAAGATGCTTTGGCTTTCCAAACGAAATTTTAGGATTGTCATCACTACTCTAAAAGTTACAAATTGTGAAGTCAGTTTTATACTATTATACAATTAATTCGAAAAGTCTTCGATACTTAAAATTGCTATAACTTGATAAAAGAAGATCGTATAACAATTTATACTTGGTCTCATTTTAAAACGTAAAATTTTAAAACAACTGCTGTGAGTTTGTTTTCTTTCAAAGATATTTTGGAAATGTCCCTTTCGTTTAAAAAATTGCACAAATTCAGACTGTCTTTGAAAACATTGAACAAAATTTTTCGTGACTAAATCCATAACGATCTTGAAGATCAAAGTTTTCTGTTTATATCTTAAATTTGCTGTATGATTTATTCTTCTTCCTTTTTTTTTTTTTTTTTTTTGTCATTTTGTTCAACTTTAAACATTGGAATTAAACGACAAAAATTCAAAAAATCCTAACATTTCGTCGTCTAGTCCTAATGTTCAAAGTTCAATAAAATGATTAAAAAAAAAAAAAATCGTTCAGCAAGTATTGAGGGATCCTTGTAAAAGCACAGACTTTATTCTTCAAAACGATGTGGGATCTAGTTTTCAATATTTTCACACACATTTGAATTTTCTAGAATAAAAGTACTCCCACTTTCTCACATGTTTTTATATGATGTAAAAACGTCTTTGAAAAAGGAACGAATTTAGGACAGTGAAAGTAGAAATTTTAAAGTATGCTTTAAAATAAAACCAAGTAGGTTATTATATAATATAACTTGTTTCTGTCAACTTACAACAGTTTAAATTAAATTATCAGCAATTTTTCATCATTACCTGTTCAATTATGCTCCTCACTGCATATGTATGATGAAATAATTAAAAAAAAAAATTACTTAAATTACTGTGATAAAAAGAACTGATTCATACCAAGTTTAGAGGCAAAAAAACTCAATCGTGTATTTCGCCAACCATCAACGACTTTGCGCCTCGTTATGATCAGTAATATCATTCCTCAAACTCTGCACTGCTGATAACTTTGCCTCTAAAATCCGTTGTCGACAAATTGAAATTGAGTCACCAACGTTACGTGATGAATTTCGAACGGTGAGAAACACCGGAGCAATTTCATCGGAATCGTTTAATCATCCGGTTCCCAGAAAATTACGACTCTCATCGATGACACGCGGTGGAAACCACGCGATATCGCATAATCGTCATCGTCGAGCGTGTGGCCCGGGCCGCGCTAAATCACCGAGGCGAGTGCGAAACTGGCGACCGTAAATCATCGAACCGGGGTGAAAAATACCGTAGGTAACGCGCGCCGTTTACCCGTATCCGTGGAAATTACGTTTTAATCATCGGCGCGCAAGTGCATTAAGAGCGGCGTGGTATAAATTACGCGGGAGAGGCGGACGTTGGCTCGCTCGTGGCTGGCTCGAGCTGTGTGTTGCAATTTGCTTTAGCGGCGTGCACGCGGCAACCGTTTGTGGTTTGTATTCAAATGGGCGCTGCTGCACGCTCCTTTCCCGCGTGCCTTTTGCCTCTATCTTTGCCTTTACCGGTACCGTTAGATTCGATACGACCACCAACCACCGTCTCGAATCGATGCTATCGAATATGCCCCGGTGTATCGAACGAAATCTCCAGCGTTATGAGTGATTCCTGTGTTTGGCCAGCGACAAACGTCGCACGAACAAAGTTGGTAAACAAATGGGAATCGCGGCGCAAAACCCGTGGCCCGTTCGTTTATTCTGTACCCCTTGTATCAGGGTTAATTAATTCATTTTAATAATTTTAATAATCTCGAAAGTAAATGATTTAAATATATATGTATATTTTATTATATGCAGGATAATATATACATATATATCATTAAGATTATTAATATATTATAATATTAATATTATATATATTTATATAATATTATATTATATATATATTTTTTTGTAAAATAAAAAAAATAAGTATATGGTATATGCATAAATATATATAATAATATATATTATTAATAGTATTAATATATTATAATATATTATAATATTAATATTTAATATAATATAATATATATTTATCTATATATATTATTTTAATATATATATATATATATATATATATGTATATTTCTTTTTGTAAAATAAGAAAAATAAATATATGTTATATGTTATATATATATATATAAATAACAATATATATTTTTAATATTATTAATATATCATATTACAATATTAATATTTAATATAATATTATAATATATATATAAATTATTGTTTTTTGTAAAATAAAAAAAATAAATATATATTTAGAAATTAAGTATTTGTCGTATTAATATCTAGCCTTTTTTTAATAATAAATCTAATTTATATTAAAGTTTATGTACTCACCCCGAGCGGAGACAGAGCGTTCAGTGTTTCGCCGTCCACCTCCTTCACGTCGCCCGTTTCCTCCTTATTCCCCTCTTCGACCAACGGCGGGCTATCCGGCCCGCTGGCCGCCAATTCCGCGATCAGAGTGTCGTTCGAGTCGCACTTGTTCAAATTCGTGTCTTCCGTGGTGAGGGTCTCCAGCGACACCGCGTCGTTTCTCTCGGCCGTGCCAGACACGCAGGAGCCACACTCATCCACCGTGCACTCCCGGTCGTTCAACGAGTCTCTCGCATCCTCGTACACGGACGTCCGGCTTCTTCTTAGGTCAGCCTCGTTGCTTTCGTTCGCCTCGTCCTCGGTTAGTCTCGCGAGAGGTTCGTCCTCCGACTCGTCGGGATTGTCATTTTTCGCGGAACTCGTCGGAGGATTGTCGTTCGACGACCGAACGCCCTCCAAAGTATCGTTCGCCGTCGGACTCGATGCTTCCTCCGTCTCCGCGATCCTCTCGTCCAGGTATTCCGACTGTTTCTGCAGGAGGACGTCGAGGTCCTCCTGGTGAGATTCGTCCAGGTACCAGGAGGTACAGACTTCCGGCCGTTTCTTGTCCGAGGAACCTTCGTCGCCTTTGGAAAGAGCACCCTTGCACTTCCTCAGGTAGCTCTTCACTTTCTTGGTCTTGCTCTTTCTCGTTTCCTGGCTTCGCGGCAAGGTGCCACCTTCAGGCTGCTGCTCGCTACTCGCCTCGCCAGTGTCACCGACGATCCGAGATTGCCCGGCATCCGTGTCGTGCACCGACTTCGATTTCACGTCGGAGACGTCGTCGAAGAATGAACAAAGATCGCGCTGGTCCGGGGCTAATGTCCAGGTCTCCTCTCGCTCCGGCCCGCGGCGCTCTGCCGGTATCACCTGCAACAATACGGTTTTTCTCAATGAAGATTTTCAGTTGATGAAGGGGGGGGGGGATTCTGGTAATCCGGCTTAAAGAAATGAATTTCTTGTTTTACATTTTCTCAAAGTATATGCTTTCGAAAGGATTTGTTTTGAATTCGTAAAATTAGCAAAGTTATAGACGTTTAAAGGAAATTACGGAACGACGTACTGCTCGCAACGTAAGTATGAATATTTTTATGCAACGGGTAACAAAAACTTCAAATGTGTTTTACTCAAAAAATATTTTATTTTATAATATTATTATTTATTTTTATACTATTATCATTTTATAATATTTTATTTTTTGTACTGCTCGATTGATTGTAAGTATGAATATTTTTGTGCAACGGGTGACAGAAACTTCAAATGTGTTTCTCTCAAATTCATACTTTTTGAACTGATTGACGGGATATTTCACGTTTTAGTTGACCGATTGACTTGAAATTTAATACCTTTATCAGCATGAACCACGGATTTCAAAATCTGATGTTTCTTTTTATTTTTGTTTACCACCCAAAAGACGAAAGTACAAGGAAAATCGATATTTAAATTTCAAAATGCTGCCATTTTTCTAGTTTTTGAAATTTCGCTGTTTCAATGGTACATGCTACAGCCATATTTGTACTAACTACGATGCCAATAACCAATGCAAGAAGCATTAACCCAATTGATCGTAAGCCTGTCCTATATCAAGAAGTTATATGCGTTAAGGATGAATAAAATCAACTGTAGACAATATCAAATCGATGATTCACAACGTAATAAATGACTTCTATCGAGAAATTCCTTTCAGCGGATTGACAGAAAAAAAAGAAAAAAAAGGGAAGAATTATACTGGCTCTGAACGTCATGAACATCTAATTAAAAAGACTGGCGCAATAGGTGTCAAACAATCTGTCACAGCTCGACACGTTCTTTATGAATGCACAAACTTTCGAGTTGCAGAGAACATTCGATACCGACTTTTCAAAATCATCTGAAGAGAATGCTTCAATACTTGATGGACATGTATCTATACTATAAAGTACAAGTACCAAGTCACTAATGATATCTCGACGTCGATGCGACTTGAAATCTGCACAAAAGAAAAAAGATTCAGCCACGAATCCTCGAGTCTATGATTCTGCAGATAGCTGCATTTGTCCTAAATGTTTCACTCGGAAATAAAACTACGACCACTTGTCCTCCCCCCTCGCGTTGTACGAGATTCGTACTACACGAGTTGCTTTGCGTCACAATTGATCTTTGACAATGGAAAATCGTACAGCCTCCCGAGAGGGGGGTTATTACATTCACCACCGCTGCCCATATTCGCCGGCCTGTAATTCCCTTTATAGAAACACGAAAGGACAACACGCGCGAGAGTCGCGTTGGCAATGCAGCAGAGTCGTAGGCCAGCGTCACGATCAACGGCTTTCGCAAGCCTCGAGCCAGAAGCTGATTAATTCTGCGTTGATCTACGATGGGAAAATCGGGAGCTGGGAGTAACGGAGACACCCGGGTAAAAAAGGCGAGGCGGATCGGAGCCGAGAGCAAACAGCGTGGCGGCCCGAGAGCGGTCATTCAATTCTATTTCGCAAGAGCGGAGTTCCGCAGCTGGTAGCGGGCGCGGAGCTGCGCCCAACGTACAACTGTATCAGCGGCTGTCGGCCAGCGTTCAGCGCCGCATAAAACAATGGGGGTTTATAGTAAATATATCGGCGGACGGCGCCGGCCATGGCTAATATTAACCTCGAGCTGCGCGTAACCACGATATTTTACGCTACGCTTCGGCACCAAAGTTCCGCGCTCGATACAACTTCCCCGCGGAATATCTCCGGTTTCATAATAGCGTCGCGACTTCCTAATCTTTTTTTTTTTTTTTTTTTAAATCAACCGAGAAGATCCCACAAGCTCCAACAAGCCGAAAATTTACTAAAATATCGTTTCGCCTTCCACAAAAGAATTTAATTTCAAGTGACTTTTCTCGCATGAAAAAAAAGAATTATAAGTATATTCACAGCTGAGAGATCTTGAAATGTCTCTTTGAAGATTTTACAGACTTCATTGGCAAACGCAGGTACTTTGAAATTCTATAAGGAGAAAGAAAAGAATCATGCAAAACAGAGGTAAAAAGAAAAGAGATCCGTACGAATGCTGAGAGAGGGGTAAAATAAATAAATCAACAGCAACAGCGCGTATCCTCAATATTCACAGAGATCGCAAGACAAATCGGCGATCGTTTGGGGTAAATGCGGGACGCATAGATCAGCTAATGCGTAAACGCTCGTGCGGCGAGCACGAGGAAGCTGAAAAAGCCAAGGGGGACCGGCTATCGTATTTAACGTCATCATCGGTCACCGTCGCGGCACTAATACATCAGGTGTTTATCTCGCGGTTCCGTTCATATTTCCCCTGATATACGCGTCTTCCGCGACTGAATCGATAAGCGGCTCGTCCACGGCGGCATCAATTCTCCTCTCGCGGCACCGCGATGGCATTCAATGTGGAAACGCGGAAACGGCCGGCAAATATCTCTTCCTTAATAAGTCTGGCTAACAGAGTTTGCATGTTTTCGCGCTGCGAGCGCGGATCGACAGCGGAACCGGCTGCCTCTATCGTTCTGGAGGAGGTCTGGAAGCGGCGAGATTCAATCTACGCGATGACGCGATAGCGCGACGAGGCGTGGGAGCGAGTCGAAGCTAATCTTTCGAGGCGAGTTGGCTCGAGAGAAGCGCGTGTCTCCACGGCCGGTTCCCTCCTCGGGGAGGGAAAGAACCCGTCAAGAGGGAAAGTTCGTCGGAGCGTGGCCCGTTTGCCAGCCTCGACGCGAGCAAAAATCGCTAAAGAATATTAAACGATCCTGCCGGCTGTTCATTGTAAGAAGAGAGCGAACGCAGGCCTAAGTACCCTTTCTCTCCGCTCGTCGAAGCTTCCTCGTCGAATTGTTACTTGGTTACTCCTTCTCATCTGCCATTCTCTCCCCGGTGATTTTCAACTCTGCCCGTTTGTCTTATTAACTCGAAGCTGCAGGTGGTAGACATTCAGCACGCTCGATTTCGAAAGAAGAAAAGGAGTGTGAGATCTTGCTCTTCTCCGCCCCTCGGATACAACAAAAATCTAATTGCGAGATACGTCTGTCAGACGGGTGTTGAATCGCGGACTCGGTTTGATGTCTGTACTCAAACTTAACAGGCGCGTTGAAATGGGACGTTACCCGTGGTTAGTGATCGATTCGAGGAGAACCGGCGATTCCGTTCGACTGTATTATTTTCATGCTACTACTTCGATTCGATTCGAATTTGTATCTGCGACTGTAACTCTAACTGCCTTCCCTGCTGACGGCGTGTTTTATAATCTTATGGCCTGGCGATTTATAGCCAATCAATTTTGACGCGACGTAGATGCTAATATTTAAATACGATCGATATCAACCTATTGCTTTTTAACGCTATAGACATAACAGGCCCGCGAATCGTCTACCAAGGATAAATAAATAAAATAGAAAGGACCTCTTGAAAAGACCAACATGAAGAAACGGGCGAACCCTTAGTCAGAAATATTCTAAACTTAGACAATGGATTCTTCATAGATGATAGAAAGCCTAACGTCTTTGGTTTAGAAAATTCTGTATCGCGATTATTACAACCGACCACGGTTCTTCGTTCATCGAAGCCATCAACACTTCAACAGAGGATATTATGCATCTGTTGGTAAAACGTGCGTTCGGCGCAGCGTTAGTACGCAGCATTCGTTCTACGCATGCGCAGCTTCAGTCTACCTGCGCGCTACATCGTGCGCGGGGGCCACTTTCCCCTTTCCCGAAACCGTTTCTTCGCCGTCGAACGAGGCAACTTCGATTAAAACGTCACCCTTGGCTCTGTCTAGAGTAACGAGCAGCAAGCAAGCAAGCAAGCAAGCAACGTTTTCGATCGCTCGTGCGGCGTGCCTTCCTTCCGAGAACCGATAATACCGCGCTGTGACACGTGAAATCGAACGGGGCCCATGGTGGTGCTACGTGTGCTACGCGAGTACGTCGCGACGCGACGCCGCGCCGCTAAATCACCTCTCCGCCGGAACTGTGGTCGAGAGACGCGCGTGTACGCGACACGAGCGCAGGCAACCAGCACTCCTCTGTACGGAAACCCGTTAAGAAACGGCCAGTTCTCTCGGTAACGAGAAGTTACCGATCGTCAATGCAACAAGCAAGAAGAGGGGGAGGGGTTTATAAATAGGTACGTCGCCGCCGTTGCGCAACCACTCTCGCCAAAAAGGTGTACGCGGCCGTGGATAATTGCGCAACAATGCTCGACGAGACAATGAAATATCGTGTAATCGCGTACTCTCCGTGAGTAGCTGCCGGTGTTTGCGTACACTACGGCATCACCTTCATCTTTTCACCGGTGCACGCTCGACGCAAACCGTTTCCTGAACTCGCGAACCGGGTACGGTGAACCGGGAACGCGCGTGTAGAATGTTTCAAGGGCCTTTCGTTATCGCGAGGTAATTGAAACGTGAAACTAGGAAGAGATCGGAGATATTATCGCGGTCGGTTGAAGATGGTAACTTTCAGTGCGAAACTTCGAAGCGAAATTAAGAGAATCTATCGCTTGTTACTGAAACGTTGCTAGACGTTATAAAGCACGCAAATACTTTACAATTGTTCACAACGTTTTGTAACAATTTGTGAAACTCGAGTCGCGTCGTAAACACCTGCAGCACTAAATTTAGCGACCTCGCGAATCGCAAGCGAATTTCTCGCAGATTAACACGCGACTTAACCGGAATTGATGCGCTTTATCGGCCAATAAACTGAGGGAACGTTTTCCACTACGTGCGTCCAGTTTACGCGCGGATGCATGAAACCTTTACAGCCAACAGGCGGCTGCACGACCGTGCATCACACGTAGCGTCGAAAGAGCTCTACCTTTTAACGAGCCTGCGTCGTAAAACCTTTACCCGACTTTGCGTCGACTTACGAGGAGAACGATCCTCGAAACGTCCGAGTGGTTAAGCCAAGTGTGACGAGCCGAACGTCCGCCAAACGAGCAAGCGAAAGAAAAGAAAAACCCTGGCGAACGCCTGTCGACGGCGGACGATCTTACACGCGACTCGCGCGTGGAATTAATTTCCACAGGGTCGAACGGGTTCTCGTGAGAGTAGCCGGGGAATTTCCAGATAACGCCAGCAACGAAGACGAAGTCTCGGCGAGGAGGAAGGTCTCAATTAATCTCGGCTCGCTCACCCCCGCTGCTCGTCGCAGCGGCTCAAAGTCCGGTTCCACGCTCGCGAGCCGAGGCGACAATGTTAATTGGCCCGAGAGTAATTTATACATCGGTATCCTATCTGTCGCTCCAGAGGCCCGCCGAGCGGAATGGATTGCATTAGGAATCGGAGAGGAGCGTCGCGGACGACTTGTTCGTAAATCACGCGCGGCCTGCGACGTATGAAGGGACCTCGTCCTCGCGAACCAAGCAAGCCAACACACGGCGACACGGCTCGAGTGGGTCTTCGTAATTCGCGCTTGCGATCGACGCCTGCTTTGTTCAGGCCTGCTTTCTTTTCACGATGGAACGTTGACTCGAAAGAGTCAAAAAGTTTCTTTACAATTTCAAAAATTTATTGCAAAGGCAAGAGAAGAGGCAGATTAATGAAAATTATTACAAAATGAGACGTATATATTTAAGTTTTTTTTTTATATCATTTAATACATCTCTATATGGGCATTGTTGTTTGCACGAAGCACATCAAGACGGTACACGATTTCATTCCATGTTCGCTGTAGCATACCGTACCTTTGTTCGATAAAGTCTCTTTACAATTTCAAAAATTTATTGCAAAGGCAAGAGAAGAGGCAGATTAATGAAAATTATTACAAAATGAGACGTATATATTTAAGTTTTTTTTTTATATCATTTAATACATCTCT
This sequence comes from Frieseomelitta varia, assembly GCF_011392965.1. NCBI lineage: Eukaryota > Metazoa > Arthropoda > Insecta > Hymenoptera > Apidae > Frieseomelitta > Frieseomelitta varia. Next base: position 800,286 of record NW_025110238.1, read on the forward strand.
ATATGGGCATTGTTGTTTGCACGAAGCACATCAAGACGGTACACGATTTCTTTCCATGTTCGCTGTAGCATACCGTACCTTTGTTCGATAAAGTCTCTTTACAACTTCAAAAATTTATTACAAAGGCAATTGATGAGATATCTTCAGCAGACTTGTTCTATGTACTCAGTGGTTATCAAGGTTTTTATCACACTGCATTTCAGTATTACTCTGTTGATGAATAAAATACTGTTAAATGAAACCCTTACAAAATGGCTACTCCTTAAGAGAAAGCACAGTGTGTATCATGGTATATTATATCATATAGAGGTGTGTTAAATTAGGCAAAAAAAACTCAACTGTATACGTCTCATTTTGTATAATAATTTTGTAATCATTTTCACTTATCTGTCCTTTCATTTTACCTATGGACACCCTGTATATAAAAGAGAACAGTTTTCCTTCGATTTTGATCCCTCGAGGGAAACTCGGTGTCAGCGCAAGAATGTCGAATATATTCCAGAGCGCTGAATTATGATCCAGTCCGTATTTCTTTTCGCGTTCTTTTGACAATTTTCGAACGTTTGCTCGATCAAAGTCAAACCACATTGTCCATCCGCGTATGACACTCGCGAGCCTGTTTTTCGATAACAAGACATATTCAATGTTCCAGAAATGCGTGGAATGATTAACGTTGCAAGGCAAATGTAATTGGCTAGGACGAAACAGCCAGTTTATATAAAACAGGTTCACGAGCGGCTAAACAGGTAGTTTTAAAAGTTTTTATCAAGCGATCATCAAAGTAGAATGTCCATCATTGATAAGGAATAAAGTAGTCTCGAGATTTATCACAGCGCGATTAGACAGACTTGTATTTAATAAAAACTATGTATTTAATACTACGTTCCTCCTTCCAATACCAAAATAGAATACCGGTATATGTTTCAGTATATTTACCGGTATCAATATGATTATTCAAAAAGCATTTTATGTTACATTATTACTAACTCAAAATATCGAACTTTACTGGCATTCGATCTCTGGTATATAATTTCTTCTTAAGGAATAAAACATAACAAACATTTTCGTTTCTTTCAAGCACGCGCTGAGACATAATCGTAACATTTGACAAAGAAAAAGAAAAATGAAATTTCTATAGTTACGAAAGTGAAGATTAATTCGAAATTTCTGAGAAATTACTGTTTAAAAACTTACGAACTGTTAATTTACTAGAATATGTACGTGCAAGAAGTTGCGTAATTTCATCGCAAGAAAGAAAGAAAGAAAGAAAAAGAAAAATGGCAATAATGGCGCCTCGCGGCACAACCCCTTAATTTGTTAGAGACAGTTGCTAGAACTATCCTTTCCTCCGCTTTCCCCGAATTATCGTTGCCCGATCGTTGCACGTTAGTTCCAGGTCTTTTCTTTCGCATTTCGTACGATTTACGTCTCACGTGGCGCGTGCGTTTTGCCTCTGAGCGAAAGAGAAAGCAAGCTGTCGCTGAGGAATGCGTAGTAAAATTGTCAATGAGCGAATATTGCAATCTTGGGAGGCGTTTGGAAAAGGAAACTCTCGGGAACTAGTTTGCAAAACTAAATAAACGAACCAACCGAGACGAGAAAGAGAAAAATCTACGCGAGAAACTTTCACGGATAAAGTACAAACGAGTACTTGAGCCGAAATATCAGGGGGAGGGTAAAAATAACATAATTTAAACCGACGTGGTTTCTAATAAATAATCTGTTAAGATTTACGTTTATTTATTATGGAAAACTGAATAGGTCCAAATACGGTGGTGACAAAAAGATTGTTGGATGATCAACTAGGCTTGATAATATTAGCTCAGTGCTAACATTGACAATAAGTCAGTAACAGACCTCCGAAAGTGCTACACAAACAGTTATTCAAATTCCAGTAGTTGGTCATCTCTTTTATAATTATAAAAAAAAAAAACATTCTTTTCCATAAGGAAGTTCTAACATCATTTGTGGTTAAAGGAATTTAACTTTCACAGTTAAAACGTGAATGAACCCTCTCAAACGTGTAAGCTGTATTTGTTTACGGGGATATTAAGCCTCTCTAAAACTCTCTCAAGACTTGACGACTCGATACTCTTTCTAACACCCAAATCTCTCAAAATCTGCACGTTCTTATCTATACGTACTATGACCGAAAGCAATAAAGTCCTACTATAATACTTCCTAAAATTCCCCAAAAAGTGATAGTGCGATAGTGACTTATATAAATGTGACACAGAAAAAATAAAAAAATAAAAATAACAAAGCAGTGTCTTGTGTCTTCATTCTGTTCGACTTGGAGTTAAGTTTGTAATTAATTACGTTGCATAATTCCTACTTGATTCGTCGAATTATCGTACATTTATTTATTTATTTCTTAAGAATGACCCTTTCACCGTGACACTTTTATCCTTAAAACCTCTGTCTTCATACGCACCTTACACACACACAACCATACGTATTTTACGTCCATATCTTTCAAGACTAGGGCAATTAGACAAACAGTCCCGAGTCTGGTTTTTTTGCTACGACAATCACATCGGACACGCAGGAAAAATATTCTGAACAATGAGACTTCCACACGATATTAAATTCGACGAGAGATTCATGCAGTCTTGGATTTTGATCCTGGCTTTCGACGAAAGTCAATTGGCCTTCGGCTCGATCTTAATGACAAATCCGACGGAATGTAAGTAGGTATTAAGAAGCGTGAAACAGGCTGCTGGAAGCCTGGATCGTTAATCAGAATTACGCCTCGGCGAGGGAACGGCGAAGTCATTCAACTTCACCCCGCGCACGTTTTCAGAAATTTTAGGCTGTCTGCTTCGTGAGCGCCACTCATTTGTCATCATCAATTTGAAACTCTTCTAAAACTGTTAAACCGTGACTAATGGCCTTCGGTCATGTAACGATGAAGGTTTGAAGAGAAAAACTTAACGCTTGGCTTCTGACATAGAAAGAAAGAACCTCCAACTCCGCAAAATTGCAATTGAATTTCCTTACGATTCGATTCAATTGGCAATTTTCTTAATTAGCATGTGAAGAATATATATAATTATTATTGTGTAATTATATATAAGAATATAATATATATTGTATAATTAATGTATATAATAATATAATATTATAATATATTATATAATTAATTTATAATTAAGAATATTGTATATAATAATATAATATATACATAAATTAATTATATAATATATATTATAATATAAATTAATTATATAATATATATTATATAATTAATTTATAATTAAGAATATTATATATAAGAATATATAATTATGCAATTTATAAAATTCGACGTTCATTCAAAAGCGCTGCAACTCGTCCAAATCATTCGATAGCTCGCATAGAATTCAATTGACTTTCGTCTTTCTTTTTTTTTTTCTGTCTTAACTTATGTTTTCCTCTTAGTACTATTAACCTATCTTGTCCTGCAGTATTTGATTACCTGCCTTTAGCATGAGATGTTTGTTTATTATTATTTGCCTGATCATTTTGGTTGTTCCGTGTTTAATGTAGCAAGAAAACTTTCAAAAAACCTGCTTTCCTTGTTGCGTTCATCTTATGTACAGTGCATTAGTCTGCTGGTGTAAATTGTACTTGTTTTGATTTTTATTTCGAATAACATGTTGTTGATGTCATAGTCTCCAGTATTTCCAATTATCGGGTTATGATATTTAGTATCATAGGCTGATTCCATCGAGTTCCTGATATATTCCTGGATGGTGTGCATGGTATAGTTTTCTTTGATTGGCGTGTCATGCGTTTCATTCAGGATAACATGGAGAAATTTATTCTGCATTCTTTGTATCTTATTAATGCGAGTAATCGACTTTCGTCTTCACTTCCGAGTGTTATTTATAATCTTATAAGATAGCGCTCTTATTCCTTCCAGAGATTTCGCAATCCCTAAAAGGTCCTGGAATCCTTTGCTTCCGTCTGTCTTATGTTCCTCCTTTAATATAAATTTTATTGTACCGCCGACTTTCTTTACAAGCACGATCGAATTACCGAATGATCAATTGCCAAATTAGAGTGTCTGCTTAAACACCGTTTAACGACTAACAAGAGGTACCAGGCGAAATTTTATTGCGCATTGATTTCGAATGGCCGACGACCCGGGCCCGGCATCATCGAGGCTCCCGGTTAACTCGAGCGTGAAATCCCGTGAAATTCGAGCTTAAATTTCACCCAGAAGACCATTCACGTCTCTTCACGCGGCGTCGATCGTCGTGAAATAAGGTTATCGAGATATAATCGGGGTCAGCTAAAGGCGAAATATAGTGAGAATCGCTGGTAGACACGGATGACCGCGAGCTACATTGACGTCTCCGTTCGCGTTTCACGTTCGCCCGGAGGAGAAACTTTTTGGCTAAGTAAGAAGAAAACAGGCCACCCGCGCGGGTGGCCGATCGATCGCCGAGGCTTCCGTTTCGTCCTCTTCCTCTTCACCTGCGTTAATTTCGCGGTTTCGAAACTTTTTTAACAACGTTTCGCTTCATCCGCCGACTTCTTGCACGCTGAATATTCAAGTCGACCGCGTGGAAAAAAAGCCGTGCGCTGATTTTTTTTAACCTCTTGCGCTGGAATTGCAGTATTTTCTCAGTTCTAAGTATATTTAAGTATAAAGGGCAAAAAAAATAAGAAGTTTATTACTTTTTAATAATTTCTATCCAGCGATATCGTATCGACGTGTTCAAAAGAAAAGGAAAGCGAAGAATTATTGTATACGGTCTTGGTCACTCGTTATGGTCCGCAATCAGGTGCCAGCGCAAGTGGTTAAGAATTGAATTTTCTAGAGTGTCGAATAAAATGTGTAAAAAAATTCTTCGTTTTCTTTGTTACTGACTTTTTTTTAAATTAATTATTCTAACGTATCCGTGACTACAACAAATGCTTTGGCAACAGTGTATGATATTTTTTAGTTCCACACTTTCTGTTCAATTGTAATAGGGTGTCTCGGTAACTCGTAATTTTCATATTAGCTTTCATTAACATTTCATTTCTCATCGTTGTATCATATAGCATCAGCGTGGCTCTAAATGATAAAACTAACTGTTAACGTTTTGTTGTATACGGTTCGGTCACTCGTTATGGTCCGCAATCAGTTGCAAGTGGTTAAAGAACACCGAGGCAGAATGCCGATGATTTTTATGAAACAGGAAACTATTTTGACGATGAGTTAGAAACAGATGCGAAATAGATGAGACAGACAGATTCGAAAACCTTTGAAGTGTTGCAAATGGAAAATTCATGGACAGGTGTTTTGAAATAAATTTTAGAAAAAGAATAAAGCAAAGTAGAAAGTAAAAAAATCACGTGTCCGATTTGAAAAACAGACGCCTTCGGAAAACTGTTCGACGTCCAATTCACACTCCCTGAATGCGCGCGTGTGTATTTGATATTCAAAAAAGTTGATATTCAAAAGGTTCTCTTGTAAAATTGCGTTAGAATTATTCGAGAGCTACCACTCTAGGCAAATTGAATCTGTTTAGGTTCATCCGCGACACGCGGTTCTACGCAGGCAAAGGGAAAGAGAGATTTGGCCCTCGTCCAATGAGACCTCCATTATAACTCGCCGCGAACCCAGCGAAATTTCATTCACCGACCACGTACCGGTCATCGTGCACGTTACGGTAGTAACGAGTCTACGTGATCACCATAACACGCGGAATCGGATAAATCCTGACTACGAGACTGATTTATTTTCCATGCGAAATCGACGTTTCGGTTACGGTTATTTGCACTTTTGTACGAATCGGGTGTTAGATGTATCGATTACACTCCTGCCTTCATTTCGAATTTTCTACAATCTTGATGTATGTAAATTGTTCTCTGTCTGCGAATTTTCTACTCTATTGTAGGAGAATGTAAATTGAAATTCTCGAGTGGTGATAATGTAATGCATAAGCAAATTATTGGATTTAACCTTTTAACGGTGGTCCTGTGTTGTTTCTACCAAAGTTAAAAATAAATGCGAAATTTTATTGGGTGACTAAAATCGTCGGTGGTATACAACGAGCGTTGGCTGATTATAATCAATACACGAGGAGCGTTACATATTGGGTGACTATAATCATCGTTAGTAGCGAAAACAATTACAAACAAGTTGGTGCACTGCGCTACAAATATCGTCTAGCACAAGTCACCACACGTACGCAACATTAGTCCATCAATTCTCATCACACTTTACCTCAACTCTACCTCCTTCGGTCTATCACGCCGAAAAAATTGCCGACGATGAATTCTTCCCTGCAATGATCCACCTCTGTGTATCATATCACCGGAAAACAAAACGAAGAGAGAAAGAAACGTTTCAACCAAAAACCAAGCACTCGAGCAAGAAAGAACTTAGGGGATAGGTAGTAAGCCTCTCTGTACAAAAAAAGGAAAAAGGAAAAAAGAAAATAAAAGAAGAGAGACACGGAAACAAAACACCCCTCTCGCATGATGAACACGACAGGCCAGTTTCCCAAATATCCGCCACGACGCGTACGCGGCGGATTCACGAGGGCGGAAGTCGCGTCTGCTCGATAAAAGGGAAGAGAGAGAGAGAGAGAGTTGGCCTGTGCGGGTGAAACGATTGGCCCAAGGGCAAGGCGAGGCTGGGGAGCGCGGCGGGGTGAAGAAAATAGCCAGGAGGGGTGGAAAGCTGGAGGTGCACAAAGCAGCGCCGCCACGAGGGAGAAAGAGTCTTTTGCTACGGGGTTGCCAGTCCTCGAAGCGACTCACAGCGGGCCAGCAGCCGCTACAGGAGGGAGGATGGGGTGCAAAATCGATTTCAGCCCCACCCGTAGACGCGATAGACAGCCAACGGAGCCACTGTCCTCGATCCTCGCGCACCTCCTAGACGTATCGTCGCCGAGGGATACGCGCCAGGCTATCCTGCTTTATAATAAGATACTTTATCGACCACACGCCAGGTGGAAAATCGCTTGGTGAAATGATATCGCTTGTCAGAGGCAAGAGGCTTGTCTCTGGATCTCGTGCTTTCTGCAAAGAGGGTGCGGCCCGCGTCGAACAACTTCCTTTCCCAACAGCCTTCCTTTCCCCCTTCGACGAACGACGTTACGCCCTTAGAAACGCGTCGTATCGAGTTTTCGGGAGTAAATAGGAAGCTCGGTCTGGTGGCTGGAGTCGCTCGATGCGCCAGCTTCCGAGACACGCTAGGGTGGCTCTTTCTTTGATCTTCGGCCGAGATTATGCCCCTTTCCGACCGTTAGGAATAAACGAAGAGTTTATCTCCGGGAATTACCGAGGCAAGCTCTCGGATTCTTTCTAACTCGTTTATACTTTCTTCATACTTTCGTCGCGAAACGTTTTAATTTCAAGAAGATGGTACGAATCTCTCGTTGAAATTTTATTCCAAAGATTACTTAGAAAATCCAATTCAAAATTCCTTTCATTTGCTTCATTTCCGAGAGAGAATTTAAAGTGTCTACGTTTTATTCGCGCGCGCAAAGATTTTCGACCAGAACGAGCGAATTCCTCGAGACGTTTGTCCGCGAGTTTACGATTCGATCAAACCAGTCCCCGGGGTGGTTAACGGAACGCAGCCTCCTCCGGCATTTTCAGAATAGACAAACGACCGAGAGTGCGTCCGACCATTGAGAAAAAGATCAAACACAAGCAAGAGGACAAGCTCGAAGGCATCGAGAGTTGCACCACCGGTGCTATTTGTCCTCGTAAAAGTGGGCGTAGTAACTCGTAAAAAAAATGTATTGACAATACCATTAGACGAGGCGGATCGGCCGCGTCCCCCTGCTGTATTTACCGAGGCTCGTAAAACCTGGGGATTTATCAAGAGGCCTTACGTACATACATGTATATGTAGCGTACGTCTGCGCGAAGATTGGACGCGCTCCTGCCGCTTTTCCAAAGTTATTGCAACTTCCGCCGCCGCGCTGCGGAGAGAAACCGGTACACATACCGTGCCAGATACCGTGTCGTGAATACGTAAAGACGCGCAACAGGGGCGTTCGTTAGAACAATTTCGACGCACGCAGCGACGTGCTATTAAGCAACGATATCGAAGAAATAAATTGACTTTTCCTGTGTCGAAGGCACCGTGCGGGGTTTAGGACGGTAACGTTTTTCATCTGGCTCTGGTCGAACATGAGTTAAAATGCACGGAAAGTCTTGTAACCGGATAGGAAGTTGTTTTATACAGTATAAAACCGAACTGAAGATATTTTCGCGGGAACTACATTTCGAACATTGGTATCGTTGAATTTCTCTAAAATGAAGCCTCGAATACAAAACCAGGTGAAAAATGTAGCTTTCTCGAAAAAGTCGAATTTCGTATCGGTGAATTTTCAGTTCTCGAAAATGAAGCCCCAATGAAAAAATATAATTTATATACAAAGCCAGATCGATAGTGTAGTTTTTTTTTTTTTTTTTTTTTTTT
>NW_025110238.1:808711-826827 GCF_011392965.1 Frieseomelitta varia
TTTTGAGAAAGTCGAATTTCAAATTAATATTGTTGAATATTTAATTTAATTTTTTTCAAAAATGTAAGGCCTCAAAAAGAAAAAATATTCTTTTCTTTTTCTTGTTGACTTACTTTCCCTTTAAAACAATCTCTAGATGAATTGTTGGAAAATATAAGAAATTGGAGAATTGTCGTTTGATTATTTCGTATCACCGAAATAAATTGGGAAATTTTTATTTCCAGTCAAACAAAGATTATGCAAGGTGTGTCGCAATGTAAAGATAAAATCTACGAAATGGTTTCACGACGTTCGTCCTGCTTGATCTAATCTCTAACTTAGCTGTTTGCCTATTCCAAATGGAAGGAATCGTAAAACCGTAAGAGAACACGGAACCTACTTCTAACAAAGGCTACCTTGTACTTGCTTCTAAAGATCATTCACCGCATTCATGTGGCTTATCAGACCTATAAACGTCTATATCAAACAAAATACTAAATAGAAACATAACTGTAAATATACAAGTCTTGTGCATATCATCTAAAACTTCCAAGTATCAACTGCTTTACTAACACTATAGGCAGTGTCTAGTCTGATCACGTGCTGATGCTACTTACATCGTACTCTGTCCGTCCACTTATCCGTCGCTACTTATAAACGATGGTCGCGGGAGAAAAAGACGTATGTAGGTCATATTTTCCATGAGAGTAGTTTTAAAATTCAATGTTCTGTCGGTTAATCTCATTTAATAAAAACTCTTCTTTCATTTAATTTTTGGACTAATCTTTGGGAAATTATCAAAAGTCTAAAGGTTAAAACGTTAAATTCGTTTAATGTACCTTTTGATATATTTATATTGTGATGTGTCGTCTTCTTTCAATCTTTAATAAGAAAATTAACTATTTTAAGTATCTTGAATTATCTGTACGATATTCTAATACGAACTGAACACTCAGAGGATTAAATATGTTTTACAAATTGTTCTTCTTTTCAGCAATTCATATTTAAATTTCATGTTTGTGTTTTTTTAAATCGACATAAATTAACATAAAATTCAAAGTAAATTTAATTAATATATAATTCAAATTTTGCGTAGAAACTTAAATTATTATTGTATAATCCAGTAAATACAACATTTCTCCTTTATATCCCTACAACCATTACGTAATACTGTAACGTATGAAAATACAACGAAACAATGAAAAAAAGACAAACTTGAGTAACCCATTATTGTCTTTAAATCAACAACTAATATAAAATTCAAAGGATTAATGAATACACAACTGTCTTACCTCAAATTTTATCAACACTTTTCCTCCATCTTTGTATACTTACAACAATTACATAACACTATAAGGCATCGAACAATGAAAAACAAAAGATTAATAGATAATTTAAGAACAACTACATTTGGAAAAGGAGATCGTTGTTTATCATTAGTCCCAACGAAACTTAAATAACCGATTATAGACAAGATTAATACAAAATTCAAAAGATCAATGAATATGTAGTTTTCTAACCTCAAATTTTATCAATACTTTTTCTCCGTCTTTGTATACCTACAACAATTACATAACACTATAAGGCATCGAACAATGAAAAACAAAAGATTAATAGGTAATTTAAGAACAACTACATTTGGAAAAGGAGATCATCGTTTATCATCAGCCCCAACGAAACTTAAATAACCGATTATAGACAAGATTAATACAAAATTCAAAAGCTCAATGAATATATAGTTTCCTAACTTCAAATTTTGTCAACGAATATACAACTCTCTAACTTAAATATCATCGTACGATCCAGCGTGTGATACAACGTTTCTCCTTCACCTTTATATACCTACAGCCATTACGTAATACCATATCGCATCAAACAATGAAAAACAAAAGACTGATAATTTAAGAACATCGTAAAAAGGAGATCGATGCACGTTTATCATTAACCCCGGCAACGCGAGGCTATTCTCGGCTATATCCGACGAAACTTAAATAGCCGACTGCAGACACGATTATTGATTCGACCCTTCTTCTACCCTCGCGGAGCTAGCCGATGCACGCTACCGTTGGCCTACTTCAACGCTGTGCAAACGGCACAGTCACGGCTAGAAAATCATTGTTCGCAGTTTCGCACGCGATATTCGATTTTCCCGTATCGTCGACGCGACGTATCACGAGAGCCCGACCGATCGATCGCCTAGTTTGCGAACAGATACGTACATCCGTAGTATATGACCGGTTTCGAACGAACGACGAGGCCACCGTTCCAACGGGATACGTATGTATGTATATCGCAAACCGTGAACGAATACAACGAGGTGAAAATATCGACTCTTCCCTTTCGCTCTTTCGATATTCCCTCGGTCCTGGTGAAATTGCGAATTGTCCGTGGCTCGCAGTTGCAATTTTACGGTCCGGCGATTTTTTGCTAAACTACCAACTAAAATTTACTTTGTCAATATTCTCGCGACGTCGCGTTTAAACTATAGAATTACAATCGAACCGTGGAATGCACTCTTCGGAATTTGAATCCGTTGGATTAGATCTAAAATTTAATGAATCTAAAAGTTCAAGTACTGAATGAAGAGCGTACGAATCATCAACTATGCATTTATCTTTGATACAATGTAATATTATCATTTTTGTATCCCGAATGGATGAACCAGTCACTCTATTATTTTTGATTATCCGCAGAATACTAGTCTAGCACGGCTGAAAGAGTTAAATAATTAAAGTACCAAGCGACGAAAATTCACTTTATCGATATTTCTGTTCAATTGACTCTTGGAAGCTGTTTTACAACTGACAGTTCATTGCGGTACGTCTTAAGGGGTCAGGGCAGTTTGAAATTTTCAAAAAATCAATTTTTTCCTTTTCTTTTTGTTTTAAATAGTAGTTCGAAGTCTTAAAAATAAGATACAAAAGGGCCTAGCTTTTAAAACGACTTATTTCGGGGTATAATAATAAATCTGCGGATACAGAATAATTGAATTTGTATCGCTGTTTACAATTTTAAGCAGTATTATAAAGTGTTAATCATGTGATTCAAATATTACTTTTGGCGAATCGAATATCGGGGGACTTGGATTCAATGTTAGTTGCGAATTGTAAGAACTGTAAGCCGCGATATATAAGTAAGAAAAGTAAGTAAAGGATACATATGAAAAATGAAACGCGTTTTTCTCGAAATTAGGTTTTTAGAAACGGTGAGCAAGATATCTCGGAATCTGACCAATCGATTACTGTGAAACTTGGTACATATCTTTCGTGTAACATTTACTAGGGATTGACGATCGAACAGTTTTTAATTTTTAACAATTTCAAAAAATATAAACAAAAACCGTAGAAACTTTTAGCATAAATTCGATGCATAACAAATAGCTGCTATTTTCATAACTTTCACAAAAATGAAAATGTTGGATCGTCAATCCCTGAAGAATATTGTTTACTTTTGATCTTTTTGTCACAGCTAATCCTATTTGGCTGAAATCATGCACACCGATAGGCAATGTAAAAGGACGCCGTTAAAAAGCTAAACGAGAATCCTCTTTTTTTTCTTTTTTAATGTTGCTTTTTTTATAGTTCACAATGCGTTAAAATAAATCACAAACTCTCATGTCAATCAAGTGTGTTCTTTTCTTTTTACTAGCCTCCAAAATATTCGTAATTTTTAGGCCCGTATCGAATCTGCCCCCTCAGCTTAAAGAATTAACAAAGTTAAACCTATTGTCATTAACAAAGTTAATTAAAGTTACGCTGAATGAGGAGCAGCGTCGCTGATAAAGGTGCAGAAACGCACAGAGTTAAGATCCGGGGCGGGAAAGAAAAATTCGATGAGATAAAAACGCGAGTGAACATACGAGAACCGCTTCGTATTTCTCAACTTGCGCGTAATGGCACGTTAAGCTCCATTTTGTCCGACGTTCGTGTTTCCCAGCACGAACTCGGTGCGCGTCGCGGTTTGAATACCGAAACGTTTTAAAACTCTTTCCATTACGAGAAACCGCGCGTCGATACCATCGAACCTACGCCACAGAGAGACAACGGTTTATGTAATAACCACGGGGGCCGTGCTCCGCGCGACTGTCTCACCGGAAACACGATGATCTGAGGGAACAGAAAAGGGTAGGAACGTCGTTTACGTTGTCCGCAATTGCAAAAGGATGCAACGCGACGCTTCGTTCGGCCAGCACTGGGAAATTATCATGCCGTACTCTGTAACTGTGCAAACGTCTCCGTGGTGAATATAAATGGGTCTCTAAGGAATGATGCTTCGTTGAAAAGGGACGCTACTACCAGTTTTTGTTACTCGAAAAAAGAAAAAGAGTGACACACAATCTATAATTTGAGAAACACTGAGTGAAATTACATCCCAAAGTCTATACATTTAATACATGTACACGTTAGAAGAATAGATATTTGGTAGAAAAGTGGCGATGGTTGACGATACTCGGATTTCAATTCAAGAAGAAAACAACTCTCAATTAACCCTCTATGGGGCCGAACTTTTTTCTTAATTATAAAAAAATTATAAAATCATGTAACGTAAAATCGACAAATATCAACCTGTAAATACAGATTAACAATGAGTTTCGATTTTATTAATACGTTTTGTAACTTTGTAGTAACAACATTTGCACTTGTGCATGTAAAAGCTTAAGTATGGAATTGCATGAGGCAGTTTGTGCTTGGCGTTAAACGTAAATATACGTTGCATTTCGCATATTTTATTTTTGGCGATGATTTAAATTCACTAAATTCATCGCCCTTTGTGAATAATATTTATAATACCGAGTCAGAATCTAATAAAGAATCTTCGGATTCTTTTATTACCGCTGATGCCTCTTATGCTTATTGCTCTTTTTCATTTTTATATGATTTTATACTCATATTTTAGGCCTTTGATCATCAAAACTAAAAAGCAAGGAAAGCACAAATGCACTGAGCCCTATCACGCGAAGCTACATCGTATGAAAATAGTAAGAAAATGATTGTTGAAGTGCAAAGAAATGAAATGTTATTGACAATAACCAAGTTAGGTTTAGGTTACAAACCAAGAGCTATTACATACGCTTTTTCTTGTTTAATAAACACCGATAGAAGAAAAGACAATGACAACTGCACAAGATGGTGCATTTTCAACTTCTATCCGCAGACAAATTGCAAAAGCATTTACTTCGATATTTCATGTTAGAACTGGCAACCCTTATCAAGAATTGTTATCGGTTACTAAGAGAACATTATATAACAAGATGTACATCCCACCTTGCGAAAAAGAATTAAATTATTGAATAAAATATTGAAAGTCACACGAACCCTTATAGAGAGTTAATTTCAATTTTCGTACAATTAATGCGATTATACAGGGTGTTTCGTAACTTGTGGGACCCAATTTGGGAGCTGATTGTACGCCTAAAAATAATGAAAAAAGAAATGAAAAAAAAATAAACTCATAACTGTCAGAGAACAGAAGCTCCACGTTTTAAAACGAGACCAGATAGATCTTCTTTCGTCAAGTTATATCAATTTAAATCATCGACAATTTTCCATTGTCGCGCAATATATTAAACTTCTTGTCGTCCAGTAATATTTTCATACGGGTACGAAAATTTGGACACCGGAAACTCTGTACGCAGAATCTAATAAAAGAAAAGAAGAATAAGGGCACGTCTTACGTCCAACATCTTTCACAGCCATTCTAAATCATTGCACGTCATTGAATCGCGCGTCAGACATTGAATCCCATAGCGCGAACACTGTGTGCCGAGCCTGAGCGCGCATCTGCGCGATTATACTTGCCAAAGGTGAATGAATTAAGCTGTAAGTGGCTTTCTCCGAGTAGCGTCGAGCGATAATTTTATGCAGGAAAGTTCGCATTACACCGCTAATAGGGCTGTTTCGATGATATTTATAGGGGCGTTTCATAATACGTTGTACGTTATACGGCAGGCCGATAATTAGAGGCACGCCACGCAAGCCTGCACCTACTATCCTTCCGCCAAACTTTTTCCCGGTCGGTTTTTCAACGAGGAACGACGGGTTCGACCCGCGAGTTACGGGCCCACCTTTTCCCGCGCGAATCGGCTCTCGACCGATCGGCAAGTGTCCTTTCATTAATCGTGCTAGACGCGCACGTGCTTGCATGCACAATGCACGGCCGCGACGTACACGGTGATAATTTGGTTTGGGTTAGGTTCATCGGGACGAATCGGGCCCACAGAGCAGATCTGAGCGTTTTAAATAATTTTAAATTACTTTTCAAAGTTTCAAAGGAAATAATTATAATATATATAACCATATGTATAAAATAACCATATATTGTAATATATATAATCACATATATAAAATAACCATATATTATAATATTTGTAAACAATAACGAAATTAAAAATATCAAGTATTTCATATAAAAATTCAATTAATTTATTTCCAATTAAATGATTTATTCGTTATTTCGTGAAATGAATTATTTATTATTAATTATAATAATAATTATATAATAATAATAATATTTATAATAATTATATAAAAACAATAATAATTATAATAATTATTATTATTATTGTATAATAATAATAATATATGAATTATTTATTATGAATTATATATTATTTGTCAGAATCTTATTTGTTATTTAATTTTGATAGAAGTAACTGGCTTCTAACGGTGTCACGTCCAACATTTATCTTTGTTAGTTCTTATTCTGTGACTGTGACATTCAGTTACTACGCTTATTTACAAACACAAGTTGAAATGGATATCGCTCGATTTTTTGATGATGATAGAAGAAATTTAGATATGTCCCCTGATCGTTTATTAATAAAAAAAAGTATCTGTAAAATGTAATACTCCCCTCATCATCAGTAGAGAGATTATTCTCATTTGCGACAACTTTAACACATGTCTTCTGTTCGAGACCAAATGTTCGAGAAACGAGTTTTATTAAAATCTGAGACAAATTTCTGCCGTGATATCATACACTAATAAATTATTTTGATTCTCATTGATTATTATTTCTTTTCCATTTGAATATTTTGGTTTCACTGATATTTATTTTGAATGCCATTTCAGAGACAAATTTCCAATTATCAAATAAATATTATTTTCTCAAATAACCCTTTAACTGGCCAAATGAGCTACATACCACTAATTGAAATCCATTGTTTGCCAGATGCTAAAGAACACTGTTTCAAAAATTTATTTACAAATTATCGTTCGAAATAAATTTCGATGAAGCAAACTTAAAAGCGGAATAACCGGCACGATTGCTTTTCTACTTTTAAACATTTGCTATGAAAAAAGGAAAAAGAAAGAAAGGAAACGCCAACAGTCTCGTCAAGATGCTAATGAAATTTAAAAGAAAATTTGTTTTATACAACCACGCACAGAAAAATCTAGGCGTAAAAAGTTAATTCCAATGATTGGTGAAACGGTCAGAAGTTATGCCGACTGAAGTTATCCAATTGTGTTCTCGCGTTGCGATGATGATTACAATGAGGAAACGGAGTTTTACGTAATTGCTTCGCCGGTGTGAAAAGGAAGCGCTTGACGAGAAGGAAGTAGCTTCTCAGTAACGTCACAGGTAACGGGTTAAGAGTCATCGAGCATGAAAATGCGACGCCCGAAGGGAGCCACCCCTTTTTCAGGGACAAAATAACGAAGTGGCAATTACCGCCGTTGGATGATGACGGAGCGATGCTTTGATACAAAAGTCGTGGAATGTGACAATAGACAGATAAGAATCTCGGACGACTGTTCTCACCTTGCTTGGAAATGAAGTTACATTGAGTGTGAAAATTAAATAATTAAAATATGTCACGCAAGCGCTGTAATTGCGCGCTTAATTTAACCGACAATCGGAAATCAGTAAATCAGAACTGTTTACTTAAGATGAACCTAAATACCTTTTCGAATTGCGATGATGCAAGAAAAAAAAAAATTTATTTCCCAAATTTCGAAATAAATGGTAAGAATATTTCTTTTGCCAATGTCCTTTCTGTCAAGGTCATTGATTTGTTCACACAACTCTCTACTTTGAATTGCCATGATGCAGAAAATATTTTTCACCTAATACGAATGATGTCGAAATAAACTGGTAAGAATTTCCTTTTCTCTGATTACTTTTTCTTTTTACAACACTATATGTTTTTTTTTTATTTTTATTGTATCGTGTAGCTGATAAAAAGATACGTAGAAAAAAACACGACCATGAAAATTTAAGTTTTTAAGCAGAAATTTATCTCTCTATCAGAGACCTCGGCCAAGACTCGACAATCGAGAGCCTAATGACAGATGTAAAGAAACACGTGTTTACTATTTGTCACATCGTCAACGACCATCTCTTCCAATAGCTTGAATTTATCAGTAATCCGCGATATTCATTTACGGTAAAAATTATCAGTGTTTGAGAGGAGCAAGCGTTCGAGTGTACGAACAAGCTTCGAATTCGAGAGAAAGTCTCGAAGAGAGTAGAAGCTCGAAAGACGGGTACACACCGCGAGGCTGAGTACATTAAATCTAAAATCACGTGGCGAAGCACACAAAAGAGCGCTGCAATTCGGTTATTAATTAACCGAATGATTCCTCCGGGAGGATCGGTTTTTCTATCGCATCGATCGTCGACGGAGAAAGCAAACGCCTATGTTCCTCGATTGCACGATCGCTCTGGTTCGCGCGGACGACTCGAAATTCCCATTAGCTCCGGCTGTCCTCGCGGAGGCCCTCGCAGCCCGGCTCGATGAAAGTAGCGGTTGCTTTCGGTTGCACGAAAGAATCTCGAATTACAGCGGCGAGGAACGTGTAGCTACAAACAGTGTGGCAAAACGGAGATGTAACTGGGCCAAGTGGTACCTACGTTCGCCAGACAGCAACTGTTCAACGAGTAGCTAATCGCCTTATAATTGCACACATAACCACTTTCTAGAAGATATACGCTGCTTTACGATGGTTTAGAACACGCTTCCATCGTGATTTCCGCGTTCGAGAAAGAAGCGCGAACTCGACGAACGAGGAAAGTGAATTCCCCCTTGTCTTTCCAACCCCCTAAATAAGATCAGAGGCACTCTTCCTACGGAGCAGAAGACTTTCGACAAAAGTTACAACCGATCGTCCGCAAGATATTTGCTTGATCGTGGTTTTCGCGTTTGAGGAAGAGGCACGAGAGGCGATAACATTGTGGAGCAAATTCAACGAAGAGAAAGAGAATTCGCCCAGAGACTTTCTACGCAAAGCATTTCCCCCGTAAGAAGCTGCAATTAATGGCACGGGAAATGTTTCCTCAAACCTAATTTCCGTGCTTGAGAGAAAAAGAGAGAGAGAGAGAGAAATAAAGGAACGGTGGTAGAGAGGAAGCGAATTCTCCATTAATTATCAAACGCCAATTATCCTTCCTTGCCTCTGTTCAAAGCACCCTCGGGGGAAAAAAAGAAAGTAGCAATTTCACGGTCTGAAATTCGTCGGTCGTCGAGATTCCGTCGATAAAATGGCATTTACAGGAAATTGCAACAGGGCCCTCGTCCGTTTGTCAGAAACGCTATCTCCATCTGCCGTGGCCGAGGAGAGAGGCGACGGGACGACGAGGCGAGCTACGTCAACGACTCGGTCCCCGACCATTGACAAATGGATGGTAACGGTCGAAGCAACGCCTCTATTATAGGCATCATCCATTTACCTGGCCGCCGCTCGGCATCGTCTCGTCGTTCGTACAGGGTTCTCCACCCCCGTGCTAATTTTTCCACGGGTCAATAAGTCGAGTAACGGTGACGGGGCATGCGAGGGGTCAAGAGTTCGGAATAGGAGCACACGAAAAGTGTGTTCGCGTCGCGGGGACAGGCTGTGTGTATGTGTGTGTGTGTGTACCTTCTTCCGGCGCAGCAGCTTCCAGTCGAAGTGACTCATCCTGTTCGCCTCGTTAGCCTCTCTTTTATCGTGCTTCGTCCTCCCGCGACTCTTTTCGTCTTCCTTCTCTCTTTCTCTCTCTCTCTCTCTCTCTCTTTCTCTCTATCTATCTATCTCTTTCTTCCTCTTCGTTCGTACCTCTCCAGGCTCGTGTCACCCTGGCTTAGGTGGTCGATTTATTCCCACGCCGCCGCAAACACACGGGGCACACACGCGCGCACAACACAGGTACACAGAGCGAGAGAGCGTCCTCGTGGCCGCCTCTCGGTTCTTCTTCTTCGTCGTCGGTTGGAACGAAGGCCAGGCTAGGTTTCGTTGACGCGTCTCGTTGACGAGAACGACGACGAGGAAAGACACGACCGACACGAGACGACGCTATGGACTCTGCATTCCCGACACGGCATCCTCGCGGGCCTCCACGTTGAAATCCTCATTGTTCTCCGGTCTCGCGCCCGGGGATACGTGTCCTTGGTATGGACAGCGGCATCCGCCCACTTGGAATACACGCGCGAGCGACGCAACCCGGGATCCGTCGAGAACCCGCTTCGAAAGAGAACGGTTCAACGCCAAGAGAAGATTCGCCGCCAAGCGAATTTTCCCTTTTTCTCTTATTATTTCTGCCTCGTATCCCTCGCTCCTCCCTGCCTCCCTCTCTCACTCGTATGCGTTTCTTTCGTTTCGTTTCGTTTCGTTTCGTTTCCACCGAAACTGACGGATCAACGACGCACGGAACTGTCTAACAGTTGGCTCGCGTTAACAGCCTCCCCCAGCGTCCCCATTTTTCTCACCTCTCCTCTGGCATCTACGATAATAATATCGTTTCACCGCACCTCCCACAGGAGGACGTTCCGTCCGACACTCCGTTCCACGCACTTCACCCGCGTTCACGACAGAAACTCGCGGAAATCTCGCCACCTCGGAGGAGGTGCTCGAAGCAACGAGGTATTCATTACGTCGTCACTCGATTCACAACTCGAGACACGACGTTAACGCGCACGTAGAGAGAAGAGAAGCCGTGGTGCAGTGGAAGCATCCACCGGTTCAACCACTGGCGCTCGCACACCTCGAGCACATACCACCGTGACACACCGGTCGTTCGGCTTTTATCGCAGGGCGATCGATGAACGCGGCGGCGGAATGATCAACGCGGCGATTCCCGCACCCTCGCGTCGCTCGTGCAGCCGGCGAGCTCGCGTGCCATCTTTCCATCCCTCGCCGATATGCAGGCCTCGGCGACGCGGTATCTCGTGACCCGACTCTCCTTCGCGTACCCGTCACGTAAATCTCTCGGCCCTCCACGGCCCCCGGAGGCCACCAGTACATCCATCCTACTACGGGCACACGGACGCGCACCCGACACTCTCTCACGCGAAACTCGCGTCGACGTCTATCGACTGACCTGGTTCCGAAAGTGGCGCTCCGCGATGATGGGTGCAACAATCAACTCGCGAACGTGTCGTGCCCTACGCTGTGTACCAAGGAAGTCGTTTTGTTTTCTTCTTCCTTTTCTTTTCTTTTTTTTTTTTTTTTTTTTTTTTTTTTTTTGTTCTTTTTCTTTCGACGAGAAGGAGAATGGGTTCGGGAGGCACGAGAGAGGAGTGACACAGAGGGTGGCACAGTGCGGAGGATGCAGGGCGGCGTACTGTCAAAATATCTGCCGTTTCCACGGAGAGCCGAGGAGAGTCGGCGTGCCGAGGTTCTGCGCGCCACACGGGCATGCGTGATGACGCCGGTCCTCTCGTCAACGCGGGGATAATCGAACACCACTCTCCCTCTCTCTCTCTCTCTCTATCTCTTTCTTTCTTTTGCCATCGACTCTTCAGCAAACTACCACTCAATGAAAATAACGTACTACGGTAAAGGTTTACTTCCTGGATTTATTATGGCGAGTCTCACGCTCCCCCCTGAGCGTGCGTGTATGCGTGTACACGTGTGAGTGATTTGTCGGTGGAAATATTTAGGGTTGTTTCATTCTGTGCGGCGAGACTGAGTTTTCAATACGTTTCACGAAAAATTACTCAAATCTCTCCTTAAAGTACATTCTTACTGAATTCTTCGTGATTCTCCATGAATTGGCCATTTTGAACATATTGGTACCGTATTGCTTCCATCCAGTTATGCTCCAATGTTTTTATTTACTGCACGGGGTGTCACATGTGAAACTAACCACGCAATTTTCTCTTTAAATCGTTCAAATAAAACTTACAGCGACCACAAATCTTGTCCAGATTATCGAGATCTCAAGTGATCTTTGCACTTTCAACACTGGAACTGCCAAAATAGCCGAGTTAATCAATTGATATTTTTTTTTTCTTAGATATTTTATAGTTAAAGTAATTTGTTTTATAGTAAAAACAGGACGCGCTTTCCCACGGCGTGAAGCATCGAGGAAAGGCCACGAAATTGTTTATCAATGCCGGCCTTTTCGATTTTACGATTTTAATGGCGCATTGTACCGCTCACCGTGCATCTGGCTATATCTGGCTTGTACATCGGCGAGGAAAATACGTTTTAAGTCGGATTTAAAGCGACGATTGTCATCGGCGGACACAGAGGTTACGACTCTTCCACTCGTGACTGCTCGCGTGACTACGAAATCATGGTCTTTAACGTCGTCGCAATCGTCTTCTTTGTTGAATCGCGAGAGAGGAAGGCAGCGAGGAGCCGTCGTTCTCGAAAGGGATACTTCTCTTCCGTTCCGTACTCGATCAATCGAATGACTCTCTTCATCCATCGTCGAATCGTCTCGTCATCGCTTCGATGTTCTCGTCGTCGCACGATCGTTCAATTCCAGTTAATTGAAGGTAGTTTGTTGTTTGTCGAAGATTAGAATCATTCTGAAGCTACTTGTAGGGTATATTTGGACAATTCTAAATTATTACAAATATAATATAAAAATTGCAATTCAAATGAATCTGTTCGTACGTATCAATTCCAGATTAAAAGAAGTTTGTTGGTGTCAAAGATTGGAAATACGTGCAGAACATTTGGACAATTCTAAATTATTGCAAATACAATATAAAAATACAATTCAAATGAATCTATTCAAGATGGTTAAAGGTAGTTTGATGTTTGTCGAAAATTTGAATCATTCTGAAGCTGCTTGTAGAGTATTTGGACAATTCTAAATTATTGCAAATATAAGATAAAAATACAATTCAAATAAATCTGTTTAATTTAATTAGCGTAAACAAGAAAAGGAGTACTTGAAAATGGCTGGGAATTAAGGAAACACCTTGATTCAAATATAATTTTTATAATTTATTTAATAATAATAGTTTCTTTATTTGATTTTATTATTTTAGGAAATTTAATTTATTTTTTTTTAATGTTAATATATTAAATTGAAGAATAATTTTTTTTAATTTTAGTTTAAATTATTATTCTAATGGATTAATTATTATAATAATTTTAATTTTTAGAATCATTATTATAAATTTAAATTTTATTAATTTTAAAAATTATTGTTTATTATTAAATTTATTATTAATATTAATATTGTTAATGTATATATAATTTTTTTTTCTATAAATTTAATATTATTTTATTTTACATTTGGTTATTATTTTATTTTATATTTGGTTATATGATATATTTTGGTATCAAGGTTAAGTGACATTAGTATTAGACTATTAAAACACGTGTTTCCAATTATATTCAAAAAGTTTATATAAATTTTACGAAATCTCACAGTTATTTATTAGAAATAAATAGGGGGGCTCGAGTGACATTCCTCGTTTCCGATTAAATTTAACAGAAC
Source organism: Frieseomelitta varia (assembly GCF_011392965.1). NCBI lineage: Eukaryota > Metazoa > Arthropoda > Insecta > Hymenoptera > Apidae > Frieseomelitta > Frieseomelitta varia. Next base: position 822,347 of record NW_025110238.1, read on the forward strand.
ATTTGATCTCAGTTATAGTGAGATGTAAAAAAATTATAGAACTTAAGAATGAATCATATAGAAGTATTATAGATGTTATGGAGGAATTATATAGAAACATTTAAGAATAAATATAGAAAAATATTCAATGACTGTGAAATGACTATGGAAATGAAACAAAAATATGGACCTTTTAGTATTTTTAATGGAATCAATCATTCACGCACGATAGTATTTTGTAACTTGATGTTACGAGTCACGAACTTGTCAAAATAAATTATTAAAGGACAATGTGATTTAATTGAACGACTATTTTACGAGATCTCGGAACAACAAAGACAGAGAGAGAGAGAGAGAGAAACTTGGCAAATTACGGGCAAAAATGTTCCTCCGGGGAACGTTTCTGTCCAATGATCCAAGTTCAAATGCATTCCCCAAACTCGGAAGTCCCGAGAAAAGTGCACGAGGCCCCGAAGTTGAAACAACCTCGTGACTGCCTCCAGTCACGTCTGTTCCCGGGGAATCATAACAGTTAATTCTTATTTCAATCGTAGCGTCGAATTTAATTTCGTACGTAGAATCGCGTGCGCCAGTCCTGTTCGTGCACTCGAAAACCATTCCGACAACAATGGAGATTAATTCGTAGGGAACTTTCCCTCGAAATCTGACTTCGATCTTCTACGTTCGTCGGAAGACCGTCCCGCGAATTTTGAATTTAGAAATTAAAAAAGAAATGTATAAAACATTCAGTTACTAAAAGAATACTTGTGTTATATCTTTCTTAATTATTTGAACCATTATTATTTCTTTCATTTAATACTTGTATTCTACTTGAATTATATCTTCTTTTAATTATTTTGATCGTTATTATTACTTCAATTAATTTAATAAATTATTTTAATCAGTCTGATGATTATAATTAATTTCTTGGCTTAAAATTATTAAAAGTCTAAAAGTATATTCCAAGAATACGTCATTCACTATATTGTAACATGTTATCCTCTTTAAATCCCTAATTTTATTGTTGGTTATAAAATTACGTGTATCAATTCTCTGGTACCAAAGGACTAAAACTATAGAACTAAACATTCGTAGGATTACAGTAATATAAAAATAGTAAATACTCAAAACAAATACTCATATTTGCTATGAAAAGAATCTGCATTATGCACTGAAAACTGCATTAAAAATAAAATGCACCCACAGTTAAAGACTTTGTTATCCAAAATAAATAATGGGTATTAAAAAATAAAAGAATATCCTACGACTTCTAAGGAAAATCACGCACACATTTATAATTGTATTTTCTATCCAAACAAAAGTCATTTTATAAATTATTCAATTTTTATCCGTTCCCTCGTGTCTTTAAATCTCCCGCAAGCGCACGAACGTGCAATCTAATTATCATATTCAAACAGAGAAGGGAACGGACGAACGTTGTTTCCGATATCGCCGCGGACTTTTTACTCTTTCTGTTTCGTTTGTTTTTACGTTTTCAAACGGCGGAGACCTCGTTGTCCAACAAAGGCCGAGCGAAATTTATCGGGTGGCTCGTTCGCCGCGCTTATCTTGCAAATCCGCCGCGGCCGCCTCGCCGTACCTCGGCGCACTTTCATCTCACGCGAAGCAATTCGCGTGATCGTTCGCGGCCGGCGAAGTGAAAATCCTACATATCACGGGACGAAACTTCATCTGTTTTCACTTAACGCCCGGCGTCCTTTTAATATTCCACGATTACGATTTTCAACGATAAACGACCATGGTCGTTGAACGATTTTACAGGTGGATTTCACACGGACAGAGCACAGATACGAAATATACCTCTTTCTTTTTCAACCCGAAGGAGAAACTTTCCGAGCTCGTGCATGTTGTACAAATGGATCCAATCTACGAAAGCTCGTTTAACTTATCTTTGTTTAAATTAACTGAATAGAGTGAGAGAATTTGATTAACACTACCGAAATGGTCAGAATGATTTTACAATTTCACAATTTATAATTTTCCATGGAAATTTTATATATTCACGGCAGGTATATATTTTTGGACACTCGTGTGAGTGATTTTTAATAGAAGCTTATGTTCTTTAGTAACATTTTCTCAGACTTTAATTTCTTTACATGTACAAATATTATACTTTAGTCGTCGGTATTAACGAGATCCAGACGAGTGAAGTTATACGGTAGGATGCGTAAAATATCGAAAACTCGCTCTGGTAAAAAATGCAGAACGTTACAGGACAATATACCATTATATCATGTTATACAAGATCTCAGTGAATTTGAAATATCAAATAACATGAAGAAAATGATATTTTCCATCATTCCTTTAAAATAAACAAAAAAATTCATTGATCGCAGCGAAAAATATTCCCGATTGATTATCTCTGAAATTCTACAATCGTTTTCAAAAATTACCAAGATCGGATGACCATTCTGGAAATGGAAACACGGTGCTAAACGGCGGGACATTCAAATCCGTGAAAGTCGGAGAGCAGATCCACTACTCGCAGGCTGCTTTAGATAGAAACGAAACGGTGTCACGGTGAGATGGAAAAAAAAATCGAAATTAATAATCGTGGCTGAAAAAACGCGACGAAGTTCCATCGTTCGTTATGTGGAACAAATGTGCCCGGGAGTGCAGGACGAAAAATCGCGATGCGCAAGTTTGATGGTTGGGTCAGACTGGCGCCATCTGTTGGGAGAAGTCGGCACCAGAGGGACGTTCTTCCGCGTTTCATCAACAATGCAGTCGAGATTGCGATAGAATGCCTCGCCGCTAATGAGAAAGTCATTGCAAATTTAGTATGCAAACAGCAAGCCGTGACACGTCTCTTTTACGAACCCCATTAATCGCGTCGATCACCGAAAGCGACTGGTCGAACGACAATTTTCTTTAACCCCATGCGCTAGCAACTGGTTCGCGGACCATAACGAGTGACCGAACTGTATACAATAATTCGTCGCTTTCTTTTTCTTTTGAACTCGTCGATGATAATATCACTGAATAGAAATTATTAAAAAGTAATAAACTTATCAATTATCTTGCTTATACTTAAAACTGAGAAAATGTTGCAATTTTGTGACAAAAAAATTCTCGACGTGCGTGGCACGTCATTCCAGCGCAAGAGGTTAACCACTTGCGACTGATTGCGGACCGTAACGAGTGACCGAATCGTATACATTAATTCGTCGCATTCTTTTTGACCTCGTCGGTATGATATCACTGGATAGAAATTGTTGAAAAGTAATAAATTTATTATTTATTTTGCCTATTTTGTTTTACTTAAATGTACTTAAAACTGAGAAAATATTACAATTTTACAAATATTCTAGACGTGCGTGGCACGTCATTCCAGCGCGAGAGATTAAAAACGGATAAAAAATCCGCTTTTACATTCATACGCGACGACAAGACTCCGGCGATGTGCCTTGTAATGGTAATTGCGTACATGTTTGCTTTCGAGTGATTGCAGCTTTCCATGCAAGTACATGCTATCTTGTTACAGGGAAAGATTAAGATTTCCTTCCTCTTATCCCACTTGCCTGCTAAGTACAATAATTGATTGTTCTCACGATTATTGGTCCGTACGCACGCTCACGTGGGACAACGTGGGACGAAGTGGGACTACGTAGGACGAGAAGAGAGTCACTTTAAGCCTTAATGCGTTTGTTAAACTCAATTGTCCGTGTATTTTCCAAATCCATAATCTTCAACTTTGTGTTCGTGAAAATATTAATTCGCAAATGTCCGTGGTTCGATACGAATCTTAAGCTCGATGCGATTTCTAAGTCTCGAAAATTCAATTCAAGTCACCTGAATCGAGTTATTGAATTTTGAACATCGAGTAACTTCATCAAACTTCGATTTTCTTTGCAATGAAAGATAGGGTGTCGTTCGGTTAGCTGATGGTCTAAGAAAGAGAACGAGCTCGGTAAGGAAACGAGTTCGGCAGTACGTCTCGTCTCCAAAACCGCAAATTACGAGAGCGATCGCAGGGGAGGGATCGCACGTGAGCGATGAATCGCGACGGAAGATCGCCACGAGTCGAGACTCGCTCGCTGTTGGTAAAGAATGTGCACGGCCGAGCCGAAGCGCTATGATTCAATTACGGGGTAACCGGCATCACGATCACGTGTAAATCAAGATAAATCGCCGGTGTAGCCGACTGTCCCGGTTCGACGATGTTGCGATACCGCTGCCGGATAGCAATCAAATTGTCAGACGCTCCAAGTGCGAATTCCACTTCTCCGCTCTAAATATACGAGACCAAAGGGTCGTTCTCTCCTCAACTACCGAACTGGAGTATTTTAGGAACAATCTTATAATTAAGTAGCAAAATAATTGATTTAAATCTGTTGGAGTTTCAAACGGTATAATAATATAATAATAAGGTATTAGGATATGTCGAATAAATATGTCGAAAGGCACAGTGGGCCAAAAGTTTCTTCCCACCTATTTCTTTTTTTTTTTTAAATAAAATATGAGGAGAAATTAATTTTATT
>NW_025110238.1:826837-855010 GCF_011392965.1 Frieseomelitta varia
TTTTTTTTTTTAATAGAGCATCAAAATCTAAGAGAAGACTAATTTTATTAATTTTAAATTAAATTTAAGTTGAAACGTGATTTTTTCATTATGTTTCAAAAATTACTCTTCCCAAACGTTGACCGCCAGATTTCTCTTTAATTAATCCAAATTATTAAATTTTTGACAGTCTTAGAAATTTCTTAAATTTTTGTCGTTTAAATCTACTGTTCAATCTTCAATAACTTGACGAAGAAAAAATCATACAGCACTCGAACTACCTTCAGTCTTGTTTCTTACGTCAGACTTTGCTCGCTGAACCGTTTTAGATTCGTCCCAACCCATCGCTGAGTTTTCAATTTTACTGCATAATTTGCTCAATATTAGACTAGAAATTTCGATCAGAGTCGTTCAAAGAAATCAATTCGATTTAAAGGATTCATATCGAAGGGGATAAATAATTGAGGAAATTTAACTTAGTAAGCTGTTAACGATAATTTGCTCAATATTAAAAACATTATGCGACACATGTAGATTCGTCGAATAAAAGCAGTTAGATCATCCATTAAAGGATTAAAATAGCATTCGATCGGCAGTTGAGAATGATGCGTGGAAAAAAGAAACTCCGTTATATAATTCGCTCCTCGGTACGAAGATTACCGAAGGAATATTTCAGATGTTATGAATATTTCAAGAGCTGTCGTGGCGCAAAATATAATAACTAATCTTCGGAGACAAACTTGAAGAGCTTCGATGCCCGTTAAAACCTATTAACTCCTTGAGCGTTTTGTTTTATTTTGAAAATGTGCTTAATTATTTCTAGACGATGACACGGTAAATACACTTGCCGTAAGATTGAATCAAATTATAACAAAATGATAAATTTTGTCTGGTGTCTCTTTGGAAAATTTTATTGGTTTTATTTTAATTTTATTTTATTTTGTTATAATTATATATTATAATTTATTTTATTATATAATATATATTTAATTCTATTCAATTTTATTTTATATATTCTATTCTATTTATTTTATTTTATTATATAATATATATTTATTTTTATTTTATTTTATTTTATTATATATTATATATTACAATTTATTTTATTATATAATATATATTTAATTTAATTTTATTATGTTTTATTTTATTTTATTTTTTTTTGTTTTATTGCCTCGAAATATTCAAAAATGTGCTAAAATTACAAATATATATAATTTTTTTTCCTAAACGACGAGTATGAAACAAAAAAATTCCATCTTCTCATACGACGAATACACTCGACATAAACGCTTAAGAGGTTAAAATCAAACGACTAACTACAAGATAACGATTGTAAGCAATTACTTGACATGTGTCTATATATCGCTGAACGATCAATCATCAATTTAAAATTCTTCCCCTCCCCCGATTCATCGAAAACCCTTTTCCCTCAATCGGTGAAAGTCGAAAGAGGGAAGAGTGAAATTCGATTTTAATTCGACTGAGTTCCATTGAGGACGCGCAGACGACAAAATCCACGGCGGAGAAACATTCTTTGGAATGGCCTGTGAGTCGAGAGACCCATCGCAAGGCAACGACGGAGCGTTCGTTTGCACGTGGCTATTGTGGTTTGATTGCGTCGAGGCGAGGATCTTAATGAGGCGAGGAAGCTTCTTTCGCAATTGATTTGCGTCAGGCAAACGTAATGCGTACTCTGTGTTCCTCTCTTTTCCACGGCTGATTTAAGAGGCACAAGGATGCGCGCAAGAACGAAATGCACGAGCGATAAATTTCAGGCGCGAGATTTTTATCGACGTTCTTGCGATTGTCGTTCGATCGCGACGGGGAAGAAGTTAATTGTCCTTTGTAACAAGAACGGCCTGATCGCGGTTTGCTGCGTTGCCTCCCCCGAGGGAACTTCGAAGAGTCGATGCATTTCGAAAGTTACGCGAGTGAGTGTTTTACGTGATTTACACTCTGGCGTCTCGGTTTGACGTTTTCGATTAACGTGTGTCAGACGATGTAAATTGGCGACGATGAAGAATGCAGATTGAAATTGAAGTTCGAGTTTATGTAGGGAAAATTAAATTTCTTTCATTAACGAGTCTCAAGATTCAGTGTTCAACAATTGTTGCATGTCTAAGGCTGCTATTTTATATTTCTATTTTATAGCTGCTGTTTTATACTTCTACATTTTTTTAATTTCTTTTTCTTTGCAATTTCTATGTATGTCAGAAATCTTTGAACAGGTACTATATTCGTGTAATAAAAATAGTGCAATGAATATAAATTATAAATTACACACAATAAATACAATATTTGCAATATGAATCACGCGATGTAAAAGTATAAATTATATACACAATATCCAATAGATATAAATTGGTGTATAGTTTTCGATAAACATGATATGTATAATAAATATAAAATATACTTTATACAATAAAGATTCTGTTAATACAATAATATATTATATTACTATATTATTATATATTGTATCATTACAATATGTATTGTATTGTAAAATATAATCCATAAATAAAAATAAAAATATCCTAACACTTTTGAGTGTACATTCTCAACTTTGTTTCAAGTTTGACTAATCGTGCTAATGAAATTTCAAAAAATTTTGCACAATATAAATAAATATCACGAAATATATACTTCATAATGCTCGTAAGTGTAAAATATATATTTTATAATTGACATGTGAAATATATATTTCACATACAGTAGAACCTCCGTTGTATGAACTGACTGGGAGACAAAAGTGTTCAGATAAAAGAATTTTGGCAATTGGCACTTTTGGGTTTCTATGGATTATATTTATTATATATGGATTGTACTTATTATTTTATGAATTTTCATTTATTATATACTTGACCAAGTGAAATAAAATTGATACCATTGTTTCTAAATATCTTTATACACAAATTACACAAACAAAAAGACATTAGCGTTCGTCAGTCCTAGACAAATTTTCCGCCGCTAATGTCTTTCGACTTGTTGAAATATCCGCTGTTTGCATTTCCTCTAAATATCAACATGTTTCCGATTTTTTATACTGGCGATGGTTAATTTTGCAACACCATATTTTTGTGTGCAACATTCCTCACGTGCAGCAAGCTCTTCAATCGTGTCACGTTTTTCTCAACTGTCAATACTACGCGTTTCTGTTTTGGCGACGTTACGACATAATTTATACACCACGTCAACTGATACTAATGCCAATTTCAAACTGAATCATTTCATCCTACGAGACGCACGTTAACACTTTTATCGCAACGTGTATGCGTATATTGCAGTAGGGAATACATAGTTCATATAACAGAACGTTCGCATATAACAGGTGTTCGTATAACGGAAATTCTACTTATTATCGTAGCAAGCCTTCCATATCTTCGCAAATCAGCGTGCAAACCACCTCAAGTATCAATTCCGCCACGAAGTACTGAAACAGGCACACGAATTTCACGGATTTCCCGGCGAGAGAGTCACGAAACATTTCCACCGCGTCGGTGAAAATGCAACACGATTTACCTAGAAAATTTTTCCAGCGACCGGAGTCAGTAGATCGGAATGAAAGATAGCTGAGTTTCTCAGGACGGGAATAATGGGGGAAATCGTTGCCCCGGTGAATGAAGCGAGAATCAAATCGTTCGCAGGCTCGCGAAGCGCCACGATCGAGTTCGCGTGGCGTTTAAACAGCTACTCTCGAATGAATAATAGAAAGGCACCGAATAATATAATAATATCGACTCGACGAACTTGGAACTCGTTGCATTAGCCTCGTCATTGTTTAACAAACGTTGATTAATCGCGACAATTTGCTCCGTGAGAGACCTCCGTTTTTGCTTTCGGGCTGTTCCCCCCGTTTCGAAGACGGAAGTGCTTAGATCGAATTGAGCTTAGACAGAGATCACGCTTTATAATGATCGTTCGTGATTCAAATACGAATACGAATGATTCGAACCTTTCAAAGAGTGAATCGACGGCGCTACGCCGGGAATGCTGAGTAGCTCTCGTGGTAATCGTGATCTATTCCGCCAAGGAAATCATTCAACGATGACAATAACCTATCCTATACGGTACGGTTTAGCGTACCGGTCGTTTATTAATCTTCAACCGCTATTGTCGGCACGAAAAAAATCTCCAGAGGTCGCGAACATTGTCATAAGTTTCGTTCTTAACTCCAGACTACCGACTTGCCACGCGTAATTATGCGCATTCAGCGCAGCGATAATAAATAGGCGTGAAGATCGCAAGAGGAAAATGTGATAATTACGTTCTTGTTGTTATTTCAACGCGACACGATTGAAAACGAATTTATTTAGTTTCATGGGGATACATAATCAATAAATGCAAATATTGATACTGTAAAGTCAATATTATTATAAATGTTGTTTCCAAGTTTATACTCCACTTTTTTGATGCCATATTTTCAAAATTTCAAAATCATAGTAACAAATATTAGGTTGCTTGTTTTATCACTTCTGCGTGCACTAAAATCTTAACTGCAACTGAGGGTAAAATATGGCGATTGCTGCGCCTAACGACGTCATCCGTAACAGATAACATTATTCAATTTGACGTCAAATGGCGTCATTCGTAGATAAGGTGTTTAACAACAAATCAACTTATATTTTAATATTACTTTTTCATTTATTATTCCATAAACTTTTCGATCAAAATAGTTTTATTGAATTAAAAAGTTTTATTGAATTAAATATTAAAAATAATATGTAATATTATAAAAAATAATATTAAAAATAATATACAATTATAAAAAATAATATTAAAATATAAGTTGATTTGTTATTAAACACCTTTTATTATTTTTTATTATTTTAATATTTTAATATTATTACAATTATAAAAAATAATATTAAAATATAAGCTGATTTGTTATTAAACACCTTTTATTATAAAAGGTTATAAAAGGTGTTTAATAACAAATCAACTTATATTTTAATATTATTTTTTATAATATTATATAATATTATTTTAATATTATTTTTTAATATTACTTTTTAATTCAATAAAACTATTTTGATCGAAAGTTTTATGGAATCCAGATTGGCCAGTTTCAGATTTCATCAGCAAAATTACAAAACCTTTACTATCATTTTCTAGCAATTTTTGCTGACTTTTACATACTATTATATATATATATATATACTCAAATCCATCTCTAATTTCAAAATTTTGCATGATATATACCTATTTCTCCGGATACCCGTCAATTTGAAAGGTGTTCGTAAACCTAGTGTTAATAAGAAAAAAAAAAAAAGAAAAAAGATGTAAAGCGTAACGTATCATATTTTTTCCCTGTATCTACGAATCTACTTCACACCTTTCCTCTTCTAAAGCGAACGTTCAAGAAGCATTCTGACACTAACAATAAGTATACAAACTTCATAATTCACACTTTCGAGCTGCACACTATCGCTGGCCACAGTTCTTCGAACTTGAAAGATGGAATGGAATGGAACGAAAGTTGCATCGATCTTGCCGCGATTAAAATGCGACTGGCCGCGTGCAACAATGCGACGGAAATGCATAATTCATCGAAGGCGAGTGAAGGATCTGCGTCCACTAAACGGATGATCATCTAACGAGGATGATTCTGAGGATTGGGTCCGCGTGCGCTAACCCGACACCAGATATCGTCCCGATCTAAAGAGCTTTCGAATTAATACCTGGGTAATTGCCAATCTAATTAGAAGCGCTCGCGTATCGCGCAACGATCGATCCTCCTCGCTGCATTTTCGCGTCTGACACGATGAAATTCGTGGAACGTCGAATAAATCAGTCGTTACCGGATGCCGTAACCGTTCATCGAGACTGCGGCACGATAGTTACGTAATAAAAAAATCCAACAGCATGTAATGTATGTACTTGCCCTTTGTTGGTAACGCGGATAGACGCGATTAGTGAAAAAGAATTAAATATTTTAATTGTTTTAATCGTTTAGATGATAGAGGTTTATTAATAATTATTTCTTTTTTTAAGAACATTTGATAGATGAAATTTAATTACCTATGAAATAAATTATTAATATTTATATTATTATTAATAATTTTTACAAAACGAGCACAATTTCCATTTTTTTGTTTGATTATCGATAGCAATAAATAGCTCCTACTCCAGTATCATCTTTAGTTCGTTCATCAACATTAGTTACTGCAGGAATTTATTTCATAATTTGATATGAAAATTTATTTAATTTAAAGTATAAAAATTTCGTTTTATTAATTTCTAGAATAACTATATTAATTTCAGGATTAATAGCTGGGACAACTTAGATGATAAAGTCGATCGAAATTTGTCAAGTTACTTTGACAATTATTTATACAGTTTTTTCAATTTAATATTTATTATATTACGATATTCATTCCACAGGGTGGCCACTAAAAAACTGAAGAGTTTGAAAAAGTTATAACTTGTTCATTTTCAAAATGGTGGTCATTTGAGGGAGATGTTGTTTCTCACATGTAATACTGAAAAAAATTTATCAATTGTGTTTCCAAATAAAATAACAAAAAAATTTTAGAAACATGTTTTTGTAAAAGTTACTTCTGTTTTATATCATTCGGTCTTTCAGTAACCACCCTATATTAACCTTTTGCACTCGACTGTCCCTTATGAGGGGACATCGTGCTTAAATCTAGCCTCGGACTTCCTCCATTTATAATCTGCCAATAATTATAATGAACGTATACATCTGCTGTTGTATGATGCGATATATAATAATATAATATCTAAACAGACGCCTAGAGTGAAAGCTGTAACAACGACGTAAGAAGAACAAAAGAATTTCAAAAGGAGAAATTTCTCAAGACAGTCCTGAGTCAATTGACGCACAATCATTCACATAATTCGGGATAATTCACGTGAACTAGATTTCTTATTGCTTCTTACGAAAGTTCAAAAAAATGGCGGAGGATATTATTTCTCCAGAGATTGAAACTATGTATGGTTAACTCGTATATATATAGTTATATATACCTATATTATATATATATATATATATATATAGTATAATATTTATACGTATATTAATATTAATATTTATATATATATATATATATATATTGTATAATATACATTTTATATTGTATATATAGTATTATATTAATATATATATTTATATATATAGTATAATATACCTATATTATACTTGTTCTAGCAAACCTGCATGATTGCTGTAAATTTAAACGACATCACTTATTAAAAAGAAATAATGAACAAAATTCGAATGATCATTTCCAATGATCATATCGTTTTATTTGATGCGATGCTTCATAAATAAATGACAGATGATACAACAAAAAGGTTTTTGAGGGCAAAGGGTTAATTTTTGACACAGTCCTTTCAATTCTAAGATTTTATTAATCGATCTTTTTCAACTTACGACTTACGAGCAACGTTTCGTAACGATACGAAAACCCAGAGAAATAGCTTTCGACGTAAGTAACACTGTTCGAATTCAAAGAACATTTGACCTGTCATTTGACTTGCAGTTCTATCCCTTTCAAATTTCTATCCTCGTCTTCATTAGTCAAATCGCTCAGACTTCGAGCCGCTTGTATGGAAATAGCTGGAACGTTACACAGGTAAAAACGGACCGGTTATTTCACATGACTCGAAATGAACAACTACGTAACGTTAATGTTATTCCTACTTTCGCTAATAATATATTTTTCTCAACCTTTTCGAATCTACTTGACGCGCGCTACCGCAGATATCTATTTTCCATCAGATCATCATCTGACGTTTTATACAACACGCACGGTGCATACGAGCATAATGCTTCTCCACGATAAGAGTTCAAACGCCTGGCGAGAGTACATAAAACTGAAGTAATTCGACTTGAAACGGCAGTGAATCATCAATCTCCATCGCCCCTATAAAACCAGATTACTCGAGTCGGGATCCGACTCGAAGATTCAGCCGACGTTTATCGGAACGCATTCCACGAAAATTGGCCAAGCAGCGATCGTTATCGGCTTGCGATCCACGATCCACGATCCAAGAGCCAGACCGCGAAGGTGAAAGTTTCGTACGCGTCCGAGCGCTCAATTACAATTTCACCCCTGTATTTGCACGCTGTATTTTTGCAATAAACAATCGATGACTCGGTCGTGCGACAGTTAACGCATTAACCCATTGCTGTTCGCGCTGTTTTCGTCATTTCGTTCCAATTCCATGCTGTATTGACAGTTTCGTGTCAGTCGATCCGTGCCGATTCGCTTGGTATTTGTTATTTTGCGAAACACTCGCAGACTTACGAACTTGCGAATAAATAATTAAACTACAAAGACGACTTATGAACAAATAATTAAACATATTAAAATATATTTAATATATTAAATAACATTTTAGCGTAATTTTGAACGCTGTAACTTCACATTGAATAATTACTCTTTGAAATTGACATATAATCACTGTCGTCGTTTTCATTCAAATTTATTATTAGCTGCCGCTGTACGTCGTCTAGTCATAGTTGAACTGGTCTAAAATTGTTTAATTGAATTTCAGACTTTTGTCGAAATAAAGAAAATAAGACTCACTACACTAGGAGTTCTATTCGTGTACCAAAACGGTTTTGAAGTCACTATACAATAGGCGAAAGTCATATTTTGATCGTGTCTTGTTTCATCTCTGTCAGTCTCAACGAAACAGCATCGACGAAAAATATTAAGATGCTTGCCGCGCTCGCGCTTTAATAGCTGCGTAATTACACGGTTCGATCCGCGATCGATGGCTGCCAATCGAATATTAATTGGCCAGGTGACGAGAGGATTTCTTTTCGATTTTCTTTTCGCGTTTCGCGCGTCGAACGCAACTCGAGACTCGCGCCAGCCGCATCGAACCCTCCTATCGGTACCGGATAAATAATTACCTGGGTAAACGCTTCCTGGCCGCGATAAATCTTACCATAACCGTGGCTCACTGGTTCATTGTATCGTCGCGTTGTTGCTACGGCGGTATCAGCGCAACAAGCAGGAAGAATTTCTACGAGTTCCATTTCAGTCCGTTTCCGTATTTGCGGAAAGCGTATCGAGAGACGCGCGGCGACAGAGAGAGAAAGAGCGAGAGAGAGAGAGTGAAGAAAGGCAGGGCCACGCGATACGCGTTAAACAAAAGGCGTGCTTATTAAAGAAACGAACGATCAACGCCGATAATTCGTAACAATAGGCGAGAAACCTCTATTGTACATTGTTCCGATACGCTATCGCTGTTTATCATCCGATTGATTTAGTGCGACGACGTGGATCGCGCGACGTGAAAGACGGAACCGATTAGACGATCCGAGGGAAAAATCGGCAAAATCCGGTGGAGAAAAACCGGAGGGAAAAGGGCAACGAAGAGGTCTCGACGATCGGAGGGAAAAATACAGGCAACCGGAAGTGGGAAACGCGGTGACACAACGGAGTCGTTCCGTTCACCGAGGAGTATCTCGCGGCTGTTGGTTGCGCTTTCCTGTCGGCTAATGAGTCGGTATTTATTGCCTGACCTTTACCGGCATGCGCATCCCCGCGTTTCCCTCTCTATTTCGTTCATTAGCATTCATTAACCCGTTTGCATCATAAGGGGGATTGAATTTCTTTTATTATTATTATTTTTTGAATTTTATTTTTTATTAACACTAGAGGACTAAAGTATAAAAATTTTAAAAAAATTAGAACACAAGGAATATGAACACGAACTTTTATTCGTGTATTTTACAAAATTCACTCGAATTTCTAAAAAAAAAGTGTAACGTTATTAATCCGCAAAATTACTCTAAAAAATTATAAATTATAAATCAGTTTGACCGCTTTGGTAGATCTAGTGTTGAAGTAGAAAATTTTCAAAAAGTAAAGAATTTGTACATTATATCTTATGCGATTCGCTTGAAATTAAATCTGTAATATTCGGCCGTGGGTTTTTCTTTTTTTTTTTTTTCTCGAAGGGTAACTCGTGCTGTTGCCAGACGAAAGGAAGAAGAGCAAACATGAAGCATTTCGGGCAAGAACTCTCATTCTACATTTTCACGGGTTTGCACACCAAAAACAGAGGTAGTCGCGTGGTACCCTGACCGCACGGTAGGAGAGGAACGTTATAATCAAAGGAGGGGAAGATTGTAATCAAACGCGTAGATACCAAGCGACTCTTGATACTTTACGGCGGAACGTCGCGCGATGTATGTACACAGAAGCCAACTAAGGAACGAAGTGTTTCAATTTATCGCTCGGTGCCACGACTCTCTGTACAGTTACTCGTGTGAACGCCGACTCTAATAACATTATAAATAAAGATACGAATCTCGTGCGCGCTTCTTCACCGTACGATCGTTCCTACGTTGAAACGATCCGGCATCCGTTTAACCTGGACTCGTGAAAGATCTGGCCACAGTCTAGCGCGACTGGATATTAAGAGACTATCTCGATTGATTATGGATATTTTTTTCCACCAACAACTCGACTAGCATTCGCTTTCCCGTACGACGTGAATTTTTGTTGGAATTGTCGAACATTGTTGATAATTTTAGAGAGTGGACGATCAGGATTGCAAAAATTGTCAAAATTGTTAGAATTGTATCGTTAGTTTGGATGTTGAACCATTTAAACCCATTTAACAATATTATTGTTATTACTATTATCTATTAGAGTAAGTTGTTTTTCTAATGTCCTTCTTGTATGTTTACCATTTATAAACACGTTTGTGCTGTTGAAATAATTTAGTGGCGCATCCCAAACCTGAGAAAAAGTTTGGCCATTCCTGATCTAATCTAACTATTCGTTTCGAATGTTTGAAATTTGGGATCTATCTCCGAGCGCGCGTATTCGGAACAGTCCGTATGCACGGCCACGTTTCACATTCGCGGGAAAGGTCAACATCCAGACTGGAGATAGAACCTGAGATGTTTACAGCTATTATCATCGAGTTTCGCCCGCGGCGGAACACAAATACGAATTTAATACCGATCAATCACGGACGACACGTAACAGAACTGACCTCGCCCAACGTTCGTACACGAATCTCTCAGTGAAAGCGATAGCCCGTTACGTTAGCCCGCTAACGGATGTAATAATTATTCAAAAGTGGCGGTGTTCTCGTGTTCTGTCGCACGATAGGATCGCTCCTCCTGCCGGAAGGAACGCTCGGACAATATTAGTTATTCGTTGAGTTATCGATGGCAGTCGTACGTTTTTCTACGAAGAA
This sequence comes from Frieseomelitta varia, assembly GCF_011392965.1. NCBI lineage: Eukaryota > Metazoa > Arthropoda > Insecta > Hymenoptera > Apidae > Frieseomelitta > Frieseomelitta varia. Next base: position 838,010 of record NW_025110238.1, read on the forward strand.
CAACCCCCTCGCTGGGAAACAATCGTACGATATAGAAAACGACACGTCGTACGCGATGCCTCGTAATATTGGCAACTTGCTGGCCAAAACGATAACTGCGATGCGTGATTCCTCGACACAGGATTCTATTTTCTTTAGCAATTAATACAAAGTTCGTGAGCGTTTCTCGAAAAGTGGTAAATATCTTTATCGACCTGGGCCGACCTGGTTTGCCATTCGTGATCACCTTTGAAGAAACTGGTGAATCTATCCGGGCTTTCACGTAAGGATGACAGAGATGCTGGCAAACGTATGATCTCCAATAATATCTCAGTATTGACTAACAACGAGCGATCTTTGGCGCGCAAACGATTGAAAATCTCATGGTAGGCATGGTAGGCGCGATGAATTATTGAAACGGACGCGAATGCATGACTGCGAGGAAGATTATTCTCACCCTTATGGTCGTTAGGTCGAACGTGTCTCGAACGTCGAGCTCTTCCACCGATCTTCCCGACGGCGAAAGAAACCTCGCTCCGATCGTTCGAACGAGGCGCCTCCAACGGGAGAGTCGCGGCAAACGAGGAAATCGCGGCATGAATTTTTCACGGCTGTCCAACACCATGGCTGTAAAGCAAACAACGAGGCAGGGACTGTGTCTCACGCTCTCGTCGCGACGAAATCCATTGTGGAGGAATTAATATTAATCAACGTGAATGCCGGCGCAGTTTGTATGCAGATGGGCCAATTCGGTACGCGTGCAACAGAAAGTCCGAGTAATTATACCGACGCCTCGCGGAGCAGAACTGAAAGTGCTCGCCGTGCGTCCGATCCACGGAACCACGTATACCGACCATATGGGGGAAAATGAAATTCAAATATTCCAATTCAGACGTCCATTACGTCGCAATGAATACTCTACAAAACACCGAATCTATATTTTCTGATACAGAATCTATATTTTATGTTCCAATTATATTCTAATAGAATCATCTTTTCAATTAGAATTGCGAACTTTTAACATATATTTTAATTAGCGATATAATGAATAAATATCATTTTAATCTATAACCTCCGAAACTATTTGTTATTTAAAAATACATTTTTTTATAAAATCCATGTATAAAAGAGAAGAACATGAATACAAGAATACTACTTTTGTCCTTTCTCGTCTTTCATACCATAGATTTTACAAAATTAAGATTAGAGTATTTTTTAAACTAATAGTTTTTCGATATATGTAGGTTAATTTCTTGTAAAATAAATGACCTGCTCGATTGAGGTGAAAAAATTACATAATTATAATATAATTGAAAAAATAATAGTCATCTATCAAACTAAGTTTACCAAGTTACTGGTTTCTCAAAATAGGAAAAAAAAAATACATTTCAGACATTTTTTAAATGATGAACATTTGACACATCCATTTTAATCTATATATATATATATATATATATATATATATATATATATATATAGAGAGAGAGAGAGAGAGAGAGAGAGAGAGAGNATATATATATATATATATATATATATATATATATATATATATATAGAGAGAGAGAGAGAGAGAGAGAGAGAGAGAGAGAGATTAATAGATAATTTTATATATATATATATATATATATATATATAAAATTGATAAAGTTGTGGAAAGAAAATAAGGATCGAAATTCCCTCCGAACAATCATGCAAATCAAACACCAACAAGTTTCGCGACTAAATTCTTCCATCTTTCCCCCAAACCCGGTCCCACGATAACGAATTAATCGCATAAATTTCTACAACATATTGCGTGAACAATTTAATTAACGGCGCACCACGAAAAACCGTAACCGAACGGAACGGTTATGCGAGTCACTTTCGTTCGCATTACCACGGCGACCGAGCGCGCAAATTAAATCGAGACGCGCGGATGCGCGCGCCTGCGTCGACAGTGGCGTAGAGATGCGCGCGGTCGAAATTCGTCGGCGTGCGCGCGCATGCTGCGTCCGCGCATTGCGCAAGCGAAGAAAAGCGGGCAATATGACTGACGGACAACCGGGACAACCCGATAATAAACTCTGCTACTTTCGATAAGCTCTGTTGCTTTATCGAAAATTGTTTACCTTTTGTTTACCAAGCTGATTTGCTCTTCTTTCATTATATTCGAAATTTTTCCTTCGACATCCTGAGTAAAGGAAAGAAAATATCATTGATACTTGGGTTTGAGAAAGGACATATTTTGCTGTAGTTTCTTTGTGAACGTTTCGTACAGACGTTAGAAATAAATTGTAATGAGGTTTGAAATATAAACAAAGATATTTACTTAGAAATGACGAAGTAGAAATAACTTTGTTATCGAATTTATTCATTGTTCTTATCGTTACATTGCAAACTGGGAAGATTTCTGAGGATTTCTAATAACAGAGCCGAGTGTTATCTCGCTGTACAAAATACCTCAATATTTCCAAAATAAAGGACGTAATCTTCGTAGGAATATACGAAATCGTAGCTCTCATAGAAACAACAATACAAAGAAGTACAAATGAAACTAAGTCTACCAAAAATTAATTTCAAAATGAGCCCAATAGGTATTCTACAATATCTTCGCTAAAGATAGATTACACAAGAACCGATATAAAATCTCCAAAAAATATTCCGCTTTAGTCAAAAACACGTGTAACTCCAATTATTTATCCACATCTGTGAATCAATTTACGATAATTATATACAGAGAAAAAAAATTGGCTCCATCAGTCTTATTCAAACAACCTAAACGCAGTCTTCTAACTCGCATTTATTTCGCCGCGCTCGCACCCCCTTCGGCTCTCTCTTCGAACTCGTCACAAAGTGTGAGGCCGGTAACATAATTCATAGCAACAATAACGTTCCTTGGCCCGGATAGTATTCGAAGAGAGAAAAAGAGAGAGAGAGAACACGTAACTGAATGCTCTTTCATTGTGCTAATTGAAATTTTTATGCCTGGACCACGATCAGTGGGAGAAAAAAGGAGGCCGAGAATCTTTTGTCGTCGACTGCCTAAGCAACTATCATCAATTATCCTCCGACATTGGGAACGCGCGGCTCGTGGCACATCTCAGGCTGCTTCGAGAATGCTTCGACGTGCCTGGGAGGGACGACGAACGTTCTTTCTGTCGTTCACGAGCGTTCACCTCGCGCTGGGACGAGAATCACCTCGTGCCGGCACAACAAAACCGGAGTGGGCCGGCTAGACGACGATACAGATCCTGCCGACACAATGCCCATTCCTGCCGTGAAATTGTCTTAATTGCGATTAAAGTTTTTGCCGGCCAACGCCGGAAGTTCCTGTGTACACGCAGGGACTAGGTTTCACCTGAGACGCGAACAAAGAACCAGCGACATTCTAGATCCCTATCGAATCCCTATTTCCTACACAGAGCCTCTCGTTCATAAATATCAGGACACACATGCTCTGAGACAATCGAGTTGCTAACGCCACAACTATCAGAAAATGTCCAATTTGTAATTTTTGTCGGACATTTTACAGAACAATGTATTTTTAGAAATTGAAATGATTATTCAGGAAACAGTGTATTTTTAGAGATTGAAATGATTATTCGTAAAACGTGTAAATAAAAACTTGTGTTTCGTACCATCCTCAATCGACGGAACAGAAATATTTTTACAAGCCGAGAGAAATATTTTTGCGATCTAAAAGATCGTAAAACCTAGTCTCTTCAGCTTTCAAATTCTATTGAAATCTAAGTTTTATCATTGTAGTTCCTCGTATCGTAAAGTTTTCTATTTCTTTTCTTTTTTTTTACTTTAACATCTCTGATGGAAATTTTACGTGTTAACCGACTTACTAATTTATAAATTTCGCAGATTAATAATTACTCGCCACGCAAAGCGATACATGTGTATGCAACAATGTAATTTGAAAAAGAAATTGTAAGAAGTAGAACGCTCGTCCGTGCATTGCCATTAATGAATGTTCTTCGCTTCTCAGCGACTCCTTTATGAACGAGAATGTACACCGTTGCCTTCCAAAACCATCGTTCGTTCCATCTCGTCTGTTTCATTAAATTAAATCGTCCAGACTCGAGAATGTTCGCCTTACGCGCAGCCCCATTACGCTATTACATTTGCCAGGTATAATCAGGTCGGTTGCTTCATAGATTATTCGTTGCAGCCTTCGTGTTGAGGAACGAAGGTTCGAATCGATCTGAGAACGTGGTTAGAGCCACTGGTCTAAAGAGATTGTAAGAAAGAGTACAAATTCTTTCTGTCGTGCGTCAACGTTCGAGGTTTTCAAGGTCTTGATAGAGTCGAGACTGTTGTTGCAGTCGATGCGCTCGTTAAGGAAATACGTTTCCGGTATGACGACTCGATACATTGTAACAACGAGACATTATAAAATAAACGTGTTTAATTAAACTTAGATTTCAATAAAATTTGAAAGCTGAAGAGGCTAGATCTCACAATCTTTTAGATCGCAGAAATATTTCTCTCGGCTTGTAAAAATATTTCTGTTTCGTCGATTGAGTTGATTGTACGAAACGAATCGACAATTGGCCAAAGTTCACGATACTTGACACTCCGTAGCTTTGCTACCTGGATGTATTTCACGGGGACCAGCTGGACGTGACGTTTGAAGAACAAGGCGTCGTCTGGCTGTACAATGACGATGTTTAATAGAAGCAACGAAGCGTGGCGCAACGATGAGCGGCTCGCGATGAAAGAACGAAAGAGGAGTGGGGAAAAGGCACGTGTTTCGTTTCGTTTCGTTTCGTTTTTTTCTTTTTTCGATGGAGTTTGCACAGTACCTTTCTCTGGCCCACCACGAACGGGGCAAGTCGGTTGTGTCTAGTGCGCTCGATTAATTAGCGGCGAAAGTAAGTGAAATTGCACAGAGTGCATTGTGGCAGGCGCATCCCTGCACGAAGCTAACCGCGGATCTGAATCGTCCAGGTGTCGCGCTCTCCAGCCATTCCACCACGGAATGTCGACCCCGCCATTTTTCTCGGTTAATCATAATCGTTTATGTAGGCCACGGGAAAACACGAAACGAGCACGAACAAGAGTTTCTCGCTCTATTTAATAAACCTCACTTCGTACCCAGAAGTCAAATCACTTTTCGACTTGTTGGTTTTGTCAGAAAATTGACGTCAAATTAACGTCGTTGAAATTTAAGTGTTGAACTCAAGTTTGAACATTGGAAATACAGATTCTTGACAAATATATTCTCCAACATGAACTGCATCGTGTTCGCGTGTAATTGAACTGTGTTATAAAATACGTGCAAATGTATGCAACAAAATGTGTCAAACGATGAATTTCCGTGAGTTAAACACGATTCGAACTAACCACTAGCCTAGAGAGGCACGTGGCGCTTTTGAAAATTTTCACTCGTTCACCAAAGACGACGAACGTTAGTCGCTAATGTAAAGCCGGTGATGTTGACCGAAACGAAATGCTCAGTCGTAAAGTTAAGATACGCGTGTGTATCTTCAGAAAAAGACTTGTGAACAGACACGAGATTTCAGAGCGCCGCGTTAGAACAACGTCAAATATGTGCCGAGTAATAAATCCGTGTCAATGTACACAATGTACATAAACGTAGGCTTCTCGGCGTGTCGTTACGAAATCGCGACGTCACCATTCCGACGAGGACTGCTCTCGAGAAATTAGGCTTCGTCGGTCGTGGCGACGAGGTTTCACGAGAAACGTTGACACATATTAAACACGAGGTTCGTACAACCAGACTGGGGAAAAACGTTTTTCTGATGATCCCCGAGCAATGATCGTGCAGCCTAAGCGCCTACTCCGAGGAATGAACAATGATATCATCGATCTTGCTTCGTACAGCACGGCAGTCTTCCGAGAAGAAAACAGTATGGATGGAACGTAACTCGTTTGGTTTCTGCCTAATTTCAGGGACGATAAATGAACGGAACACAATGGAATCCATGCGGAAAAGGATGTCCGTTATAGCGTTTTAAGCGAATTAAGAAGATGTACGAGGATGTTGTAAGAATTTATGACAAGTAACAAGCGTTCGAGAAAGAACGAACGTGGGTTCTGAAACCAACTCATCCTGCGAGAAACATAGACACTCGTATTCTAGGTCTTTCATCAGTTTCATGAGTTATGAGACTAATCGGATCATTTGCAGATCGCGGATCGACATTTCAAATGTGTATGCATTTTTCTAACACGCTGTACAACTAGAAACGAGAACGATATTAGGAGAGTGGAGAGAAGCTCGTTCGTTCAACTGCAACATCGCATCTCACATGGCTGATCCGATTTGCAACGGCCATGAACGTTAACAATAGCGATTAAACAGCCATCGATCAATCTGTCCGCCTACATTCGTTCAAAGCAAACATTCCTCCCAGTGTGCGTTTCCACTTTCGATTTCAAGTACGCCGTTCGATAATGGAACAAATTATTTCCGATAAAACCGAGGAGGTTGGAGAGCTTCTTGGGCAAGAGCCCGATAACGAACGAAGCAAATTAAATTAACACCATCGGGGGAAAAGAAGAAGACCGGAGGAAACTCGGTTTGATTGCCGACGCCACCCAAGTTTGCTCTTCACTTTCTTGCCTCTTGTTCCGATCCGCGGTCGTGACTGCGAGCCACGATAGGAGATGTGCAAAACATTGCGATAGCGCGGCTAACGGGAGAAAACGTTGCGTTAACGAGTTCCAGATAAAGCTGCGTTTTTAATCGCAACGATTTTCAACGCCGCTTCCACCAAGTATTGAGAGACCGATCGTCGCGAATAGACGTCTTTAAGAGTTTATTGACTTTCTTTGAAACTCTCCTTTAATTCTTCATAAAAGGAGTTTCTACTTTTATACACGTATGAAAGATGCCTATGTATAATTGAAAGAACTCTCTAAAGGGCCACTTCAAATGCTCAATATGATACCACATATTCACAGTGAAACGGTCCTTTTGTTGGAACAAAATTTTTGCTAATTTCTCAATTAGCTTTTACCCCAGATTGAGTTGCTTTGTTCTCGCAACAAATTCAGATATCTCTCGTATGTATTGTTGCGCGAGTGATAACAATAGAGGGCGAGGAAACTTGAAACGTACAACGGCGAAAATCGAAGTAGATCAGCACGCCCACGCGACGATGTCCCGCTCCAAAGTCGTTGGTTGGCACGATAAAACGGGAAAACGGGTTCACGCCGGTATCGCGAGTTGTTCAAGGGCCAGACCGGGACAGATAACGAGATATAGGGATGTGAGAGGGGTGGCCGGCTGTATTTATCACTCTGAGATCCCGAAGAGCGCACAATGCAAAGCGAGTGAGAGAGAGAGAAAGAACAGAGACAGAGACAGGGAGAAAAAGAGAGAGAGAGAGAGAGAAAGAAGCGGTTCGCCAAGCCGCTTGGAGCGAGACGCGATGTAGTGCAGGTAGATTTATGGAAGGTGGGAGGGAAGAGAGAAAGAGGGACTCTGTGTGTTTGTGTCGCAGGTCAGCTGCGGTTCACGGTCACGGGGACCAACCGCTGGACTAACCTAACGTAACCTGACTCGGCGACCGCAAACTGAATTGCAACCCCTCCACCCCCTCAACACCCCCTAGTCCGCCCTAGACCCCCGGTTTCCAACCGCCTACCGCTCCTTTCTTTCCTCTCGAACCGATCTTCGTCTCCACTCTTCATCGTCGTCTTCTTCTTTTTCTTCTTCTTCTTCTTCCTCCTCTATCCATTCGTTCTCTTCCTAGCTATGCTCGTGAACCTCCCACTCCCTCCAGCCGATGCACTTAATTTATTAAGATGCTAAGACTCCCTCGGGCCACCGACTCAAGACTTTGCAAACTCTTTTCTCTCTCTTTCTTTCTCTTTTTTCTTTTTCGATAATTACAATACGAGACCGATGGATCGAGTTCTAGGAACCTGCCTTCGAGACGCGATGAGTTAAATTCGTTCGAGCGTCCGTTTCGAACGGGAGATGACGGAGATTGAATCCGCGATTGATTCACCCAGCCGTGTTTCAATTTTAATGAAGTTACGTAAAATTCGTTAAAACAATAGATAGAAATCGAGATACGTCGAGGTATATAACCGATTGTGTAATCAAAACAGTTCGACTAATCCAAGCGGGACTTAATGCTCGATGCGAACCCTCCCCGTTACATCAGGGCATAACAATCGTTTGCATAACCACGCGGTGGATCTCCGCACGCGTACGCATCGACGTAATCCAATCCGACACGTCGTAAATTTCGCGCACCCTCCTCCCCCCCCCCCCGCCTGAAAATGTGTTTCCCTTTTCTCTGTATGAAATTTATTATCAGGGTGTACCTACGCATATCAGCAATCTGGAGAAACCTTTTTTACTTGATTGAATAGGCACAACTTCCGAGGCCAGTTGCGTTCAATATTGATTTGTTTAGCGAAAAAATTTGATAATAAAACGTAATAAAAATAATAAAATTTATTAAAATGTAATAAAAATAATAAAATTTATTAAAACTTAATAAAAATAATAAATTTTATATATAATAAAATAACAAAATTTAATAAAAACCTATCAAATTAAATGCGATGCATCTTGGCGTAACAAAATGCGACAAATTAGGTACGATCGCATTAATCCACAAAAATTAGTGATCACAACGCGAATAAATATTAAGAATTTAACATTAAGAATTAATATCAAAAATTACAGGCGTGAAGAAAAAGAAAATATACAGAGGGGAGAAAGTTCGATGTATGACACGCTGAGAACGATCTTGAATCGCGAACGAATCCTGCTCCGATGGAAAACCAATGAACCGTGCACGCATCCGATCGATCACGATACATCGATAGAAATCGACAACGTGGCCGGCACGAGACGGTACGAAAAAAAAAAATTACAACTGCTACGCTGCCTTCTACGGCAATTATCCAATTACTCGTATTAGCTGCAGTTGCAACGTCTAATGATTGCACCTTCGAACGCGGAGGGATCGTACCATATGAGAGAGGCGCAGCTATCGATTCAACCAATCGAAAATCGATGGAAAATTGAATTATTTTGAAACACTCGTAACGGCTCGTGAAATTGAAACATTCCACGCGGGAATTTTTCTCTCTCATTACACGTGAATAACAACGCGAGTTTTATAAAATTTATCTTCGATTAATCCCTTAACTGGTTCACGGACCATAACGAGTGACCGAACCGTATACAATAATTCGTCGCTTTCTTTTTCTTTTAAACTCGTCGGTGACGATATCACTGAATAGAAATTATTAAAAAGTAATAAATTTGTCATTTATCTTGCCTGGGTTATATTTAAATATACCTAAAACTGAGAAAATGTTGCAATTTTGGAACGAAAATTTCTCGACGTGCGTGGCGCAAGAGGTTAACCACTTGCAACTGATTGCGGACCATAACGAGTGACCGAACTGTATACAATAATTTGTCGCTTTCTTTTTCTTTTAAACTCGTTGGTGATGATATCACTGGATAGAAATTATTAAAAAGTAATAAACTTGCCATTTATCTTGCTTGGATTATATTTAAATATACTATAATAAATATAAAATTCTCGATGTGCGTGGCACGTCATTCCAGTGCAAGAGGTTAACCACTTGCAACTGACTGCGGACCGTAACGAATGACCGAATCGTATACAATAATTCGTCGCTTTCTTTTTCTTTTGAAGTCGTCGGTAATGATATCACTGGATAAAATTATTAAGAAGTGATAAACTTATCATGAGTTACGTTTAAATATATATACTTAAAACTGAGAAAATGTTGCAATTTTGGGAGAAAAAATTCTCGACGTGCGTGGCACGTCATTCAAGCGCAAGAGGTTAATAATTTCGAACTGTTATGAGGCGTGAAAGAGTTCTGTTCTATCACTCGAGAGATAGTTACGAGGATAAAGAAAAAACATCGACCTTACCGGTAGATTTTCATGCCAAGTACGGTTTCCGGTCGGCTCCGGTTACATAACGTATTCAATGCTTGTCGCAATTACAGTGCGTCGTTTCGAGCGAAGTGCGGCTAAGTTCGACACGTAAAATCCCGACCTTGAGAATTACGATGTAACATTCGTACGTTTGCTGTCGATGGAACCCCATTTCGAACGGTGGTTCTGCTCCGTTCGAAATAGAGAATTTGCATCACGAACAAAACCGGCCGCCCGCTCGCGTAAACGACGACCAAACGCGTCAAACGGCGCCAAATTACGAAGTACAAAACACAATTGCGAAACACACTTACAGGCAGATTCCTGAGCCCGAGCCGCACCTTGGAGTATTTCTTCATAAACACCCGCCAGAGCACGTACGCCATGACGATTTTTCCAGCTCCCGATTCACTCGTGGGGTTGTCTTGCAGAATTATCCCGTTACTTTCACACCTTTCTACAGCTTGTCACCGTCTCACGAACAAATTTCAAAGGTTAACACACCGTCAGCGTTCGGATTCGCAAACGTCCGGCCATAACACGACTATTCGATTATCGAAATTTCTCGGCATCTCGATCTCAAAACGAAGATGCAGCGCACGATGGTGGCGCGTACGCGGGTCACGTGGTAAAAAGTCAACGTCGAATTTGAACGTGGCCCGTCAATGGCGCCACTTTTCCCGCGCGACGGTCTAACCTATACGAATGCTGTTCACTTCGCGCGAGATTCTCGCGTCAGCGCGGCAAAGGAAAGGAAGAAGAGAATCGACAAGATGCGCTTCGCGTACGTTAATAGCCAGGGGAAACGACACACCTCGCGTACAAATCGACGTGACAAACTACGTGCCGTTTCGATAACAAATCGCCATTCACTTCTAATGGAACAGTGCGTACGTTTCTATTCGAAACTTCTACCTGAGATCTCACTGTTTTGTGTTAGAAACGAACACGATTCGACACTCGTAACACGATTTTACAAAATATCTCTTCGCGCTCGTGTCGAGTATCGCGTACGATTTCCGATGTACGAGGCACTCGCGTTTTCACCGGCCGTCACGAGAAATAAATGAATCGCGATCCACGCATCAACGCGTAAGGATAGTACGTGGAAACTAAACAAAATCTCGGTATCAGCGTAGTTTGATCTCTTGCGTAATTCATTATAGCGTCTCGATTGTAACTGCATCCGGCCGTGCACGTCAACGATACTACCGACACGCGTGGTACGATCGATAAACATTAAACCCAGTGTCCATTCGATCGATCGAAATCGTTACTCTGCGAAATGACGTATACGAAACCACGGTCGAACGTTCGATTCGTCGCACGTATATTGTAAGATCACGTGTCAGGAAATAAACTTAACCTTGAAATCCTTCGTTTTTGCAGAGCGGAGTCCACGCGCGGAGACGAATCAAATGCACGCAGTGTCACGAGAAATGTCGTCGAGCCAGAATCCAAAGAAGCGACTGTCATGATTTGATCGTCCAAACCACGAGACTCTCTATCGTTCTCGAACGATGTGCCAACTTTCGAAATTACTCTGGATATCGCTCCGAAAAGGGAAATTACGGAAAACAACGACGACAGTCTTCGACGATAGGACACTTGTGGTTACCGAGATTCTGTGGATTTTTGTTTATACCAACACAAGCAGTATCGCTGTAAATCGTGCGTATATCAAGACGCACGAGGATTTTGAACGAACGGCGAGCATCGAAACACCCGTGTGCCTGACGGCTCTCGCTGCCGAGATATAACTGACACGACACACGCAACTGCCTACTCTCGCGCCCGAACCGTGGAACGATGAAACGGAACGTCCGGAACGCCGGAACTACGGAACGATGTATGTATACTTGAATCGCGTTTCAGCGCAACTTTAGGTGTGCCTTTAACCACCTAACATCGCGTTTAATGTGAACAAAGGGCGTGCTCCTGGGGTCTATGTCCCTTAAATCTCAAGTTCGGTGCACTCCGGTATCGTATCATATTTTTATTTTGTACCATTTGATATTTCATTCGTTGTTAACCCTTAAACGTTTTAGACTGGCTTTCTGGAACGTATGTATTATTTTTAAAATATCGCAAGAACAAATGGTAAAATTGACACGGTATGAAAGTTATATTCAGAATATATTTGTCTCGATATATACATACATTGATTTATAAATTCAACCATAGGAAACATGTATGACGTCAATCTATTTCAAAGGGCCACCTAACCTAACATTGCTGTTGCCGGCGCACACAGACATAAATAACAGCTCTTTGTCACGCACAATATAAAGAACCACGTAAGAAACCACTCAAGGTAATACTGGCATCTCCTCAGGCAAAAGAGGCGATAAACAACTCAGACTCTTTTCCATTTAATTACTAATTGCGATATAATTCTGCTATTAATTCAAGAAACGCGGTAATTATTTATTCACTTTTTCTCTATTCCGAGAATAACTTTGTCGTGGAGGTGGAATCGTCATCTTTTATAAAGTGTATACCACGTTAATTTCTCAAGAAACGATCTTTGTTTCTCCCGCAGTCGTAAACCAGCAACACGAATGGCGCGGAGGTAACCGAACCAGAAATGAAAAAAAAAAAAAGAAAGAAGAAAAAGAAAAGGAACAAGCATTTTAAAAGGCAGTATAACGCGCGCCTGTCGTAATGGAGGGAAAGAGTTAAAACGAATCAGCATGTCTCACGGCGCAGCCAAAACAAACAGAGTTAAACAAGCGGAAGGCCCGATGCCCCCACACGTGCCCTCTCCCCTGTTTACATACGTTTGTTTTCACTTCAATACTGGCCGACTCGACTTCCCATTCGCTGCTGCACATTACGCGACCATATTACCATCCCTGCACATTATTCATCCGGGTCGTTTGATTTATCAACTGATAAAACGTGTTTAAGCCACTCTCGTTAACGAGAGCTGATACAATTAGGTAAAAATTCGTATTCGTTATTGACTTTCGCAATGGCTATCTCGAGTCTCGTTATAGCATCGACGTTTCTTTTCCTTGTTTCCTACGTCTGACGTTGTACACACCATGTATTCCGCAGCGTAAGTGACGTTAAAATGCGAACATTTCCTACTGCTAACGATACGTTTCGCGAGACGAATGTAGAAGTATATAAGAGACGAGGAGACAGAAGGATTGGCGATAAATATTCCGAGTCATTGAACGATTCCGTGCTCGATCGGGCGTAGAAAAATTAAAGGAATATCGTGAAACGTGACGTGGAACGCTATACGATAATTCTTCGAATGCCTTCAATAATTCCCTCTTTAAATTCCAGATACGCGCGAGAACGAAACGGCAAACGAACGTATGTGTGTATATAACGAACGAAGGGTGAAAAGAAATATGGAGAACTGCCGGGAGAGCTGATAGGCGATGCATAAAGATCGCCGAATGTTTCGGGATGTACGAGGCAACGTGAATCCTGATGACGCCATTACCTCTTGAATTTTTAATACGTGAACGTGCAGCCTTTGCGTATCATGAATTCTACTTGAAAGCACGGGGAAACGCTGAGAATAGTGAGCCACGCGTACGTTTGTTCGATCGTCGACTAAAAAGGGAACCACTTGCGACGAAGAAACACACCCCAGCAAAATGGTTCTCTTTCACGATTAGCGCCGGTGTCGCGGCACTTCCGCCGTGTCTTTGCCTCGCGCCACATCCTATCGCCTTTTACTTCTTCCCCTCTTTAATATTCAGCCACCGTTCTCATAATCTACGCAGTGCCGCCGCCAGCCACACGTACGCGTCTACCTCACAAATATATCGAGCATACGCGTGTAACGTGTTGGGCCTCTGTGAGCAGCGTCGCTATGCGTGTCGGTTCCCGGCACATGCACACGAGCGTGCATTCTCCGCGAGACAATGGGCGTGCCTACCTCACGTGACGGGCACGTGAGCACCCTTAAAAAGGGCCCTCGGCTTCTGACGTTCATTCATGCCGGTCTGCCTGTTTCGTGGAGGACACTGATGACCCTACACCGCGCTTCGCAAAGTCAAGAAGAATTGAACAACAGAAATGGCAAGAAACCACCGTTCAATCGACGTGTCGAACGGTTTTCGCGAGTCTTGCAGGTGCGTGCAAACTATGCGTCATCGTAACAATATTCTTTGCCAGACAGCCTCAACCGCTGCGCGACAGAAGCGTCCAGTCGGGACAGGAGCATGGAACGGATGCGAACTTGTTACATAAATAAGTAGTGGATGGAGTACGTGGAGGACGGAGGATGGAGCGATGTTTGGGTAAAGGTAAATACAAAAGCATGTTCCGAGTACAATGACCTCTTTCACTTCCGAACTCGTATTTATTCGTATTTAATTGCTTAATCCTCTTTGTACAATACAGAAATACCATAAACGCCAGGATTCTTCGGTCTAGGAAATGCTTCGGTCAGCAAATGCGAGCAAGTAAACGGCGCAATGTCAATGATTTCACGACTATTCTTGGATCTCTTCCACACAGTACTTTCGTGCTCGGAATCGATAAAGGAACTAACGTTTATTATTTCGCAAGCAACCCCTCCCGTGTGAACGCGCTCGACCCTCACAAATCGTAATTGCCGGGCAACGAACAGGCACGTCTAGTTACTCTATGAGATAGCTTGCCTCTGAGTCACTCCCCCGCGGTGCGTTTAAACTTTGAACGCTTTCTGCACGTCCGACCGACACGTTGTACCTCGCAGTAATTGTAACGACTCTTGGCTTCGTTCATGAATCGGCTGCTTCGGGCTGGCAACTGTTTCAATGCGTGTTCCAACGGACACGCGGGAAATCAGGTTGAGTAGTTGCCTCGGAAAGCGAGACGCTGTTATTTGATAAATGCAAATGCATACGCGTAATGAGCGATACTTAAATATCCTCGTGTTCCCTGTTGTCCGTACACAACTTCTTTCTTTTGTCAATTTCTTCAATTGTGAAAATTAAACGGCTTCGTCCGAGTGCGTATTTCCACACTTTCTTAACCAGCCGCTTTTCTTCGAGAAAGTTACTCTACCTAGATGGTAATCTCCAGGAAAGAGGTCCGATGAGTAAGGCGGGCAAAGAGCCATCCTGGATTGCTGTAATTTCTTTTTTTGCACGTTCAAGCTGTTTGCAGTCCAGCTTGCATTAACATGGACAACAGAATTTGCTTCACCGCGAGTGAATGAAACTTTCATCGCGTGCACGGGCACGCCACGCGAGCAAACAAGCAGCGAAACTTTCAGGTTCTCGGTTGGTTTTTATAGCTGAAACTCAACAGGTGGAGTGTGCAAACATTTGTAACTGGCAAAGATCCAATACTCTAGCGATCGTATACAATAATAAATCGTCGTTTTCAATTGTAAAAAAAATCAGGCATTGTAATCGTCGATAACAGTTCGCCCCGGACAAACAGAAAGAACGAAGAAACTTCTTTCTTGTCGATGAAAATGAACAACTTGGAGAGGCTTTCTGTTTTCGGTATCGGTCCCGGATCAGGAATCCCGTGTCAGAGTTCCTGTGTCATTAGGCGAAACTGCAAGGGCAGGCATCGCGGAACGCGTGGAAGGAAGCGCAGGTAATTAGAGAGCGGATTAACGTGTCGCAAGTCGTACCTGTACAACAACAACGTCCTGCATATGTATCGGTTGCATGTATACCGTCCTGAAATCGTAACGTGCAACACGAATCGTGAATCACTGGTTCGGTCGTTGAGCAAGAGGGAGTGCTCGCCACGAACGCCGCGCCACGAATTGACGATAGATAAATGCGCGGGAGATCGTATTATCACGATCCTTTAGGGACCCCGGCGAGGTTATCCGGGTTAATCGAAGAACCAGCCAGTGTAACGACGACGATTATTATTCGATCTGGCGAAATTCGCCTACGTATCGATCTTATTCGAGCCACTTTCGCGAACACGGCGCCGTGGTCCTTTTAGAAGCCACTTATTATCCGGATCGATTCCGGCCGTCGATTGAGAGCGTTTCTCAAGTTGGCCGACACCGTCATTAGGCTGTTTTAGATCTGTTAAACGTCTCAGCCCGGATTGCGTAATTTTTAATTTATTGCTCTTTGACACCGAGAATCGTAAAACTCTGATCTCGCTGCCAAATTCCCAAAAGTTTTGTTTGCTCGGAGATAAAAAGTTGAGTCCGGTGAACGCTTTTGAGATCAAAGAGAAATTAGAAATTCCCAAGACTCCTCGTCGTAAAGGGGAGATGACTCGTAAGATTCTTCCAAGTCTGAGTCAGTCAAACTATCTTTGTCCGATGAATTTCCATTTATAGAAATTGTAGGAAAAAGGAGCACGCAATGAGAATAATAATGCTACTTAACGGTACAGCCCGCGGCGATGTAAAAATTTGACATTTCGTGGATTTACGATTCTCGCCCCGAGGACTGAATTATGGCGCCCCCGTACCCCCGTGCGCGCTGCATTTGCAAACTCGTTGTACCGCACGCTGTACGGCGCGCAGGTTTTGCGCGTTACACTTTATGTCCCGAATGCATATCACGACAGGTACTTACACCGAAAATAAACGAAGAAACGTTCAACGGAGCTGCGGCACTCATATCACGTACCGTTGGCCGCGGAATAAATGACATGAAAACGTTCCCGAAACGGTAATTGGACGAACGTCGTTTTGGAATATCGAATCGCGAACCCGACTCGAAATTCAAGGAAAAAGAAGAAAGGACACGTACGATCAATCGGCGCCATTCCTTTCGCTTTGTCCGTGCTAATTGTAAGTATCAGTAATCCGATGTTAAGTCTCGGAATAATTTCAGTTCCTAATGAATTTTATTTTCAGCCGGCCTCGAGAACGAGTCTCCTCTTCGAGATCTGACGTTCGTAAATCGTACACTTTAACGGCGAAGGCGAAGGGAACACACGAGCAACGCCGATCGCGCAGAATTCTCGAGGCCTCCATCTCCTCGACTTCACGAAAGAAATCACTTTTTGCCTTTTGCGAGGTGCAACGTTAGAGTCGTCGGCTCGAAAGGGAGATAGCGATATTCCTTTTTCGACAGGGAATTGCCGATATTTCGCCGCACTAAACCGCGGCCAACCACGTTCTCGCTCCTTCTCCTTTTTTTTTAGTTTTCTTTCTGTTTCTTTTTCTTTTTTTTTTTTTTTTTGTC
>NW_025110238.1:855020-862520 GCF_011392965.1 Frieseomelitta varia
TTTTTTACGTCGAAACAACATTTATGGGCGCCTCTCCTTTCTGTTGCTCTCGACGAAGAGCCGCATCGGCCGTACTCTCTCCCGCCTCGTGCGTTCAAAGCTCCTCGTCGAGAGGAGCCTTTGTCCTCCTGCTCGTGCGGCCATTTTCTTTCTCTTCGCTTTCTTTTCGGTGAATACCTACCCGGCGCTGAAGTAGACGCGCGTTCGGTTCGTACGAACTGGAGAACTCCGGTGCACCGGAGGCCACGAAGGAAAAAGGGACGGATGATATCTGCTGGCACACGAGCAAAGAAAGACAGGAATGGAGGAACGAGGATAGACACGGCAGAGAGTGGCGCGAGGAGACATAGGAGACGGCGAAGAAAGAAGCGGAGCGGAGGAGGAAGAGGAACGCGAGAAAGAAGCTAAAGTGAAACGAGCAGAAAAGACACACGAGCGATGACTCATCGCAAAAAGAGGAAAGAGCTGGTGGTCGAACTACTCTGATTCGAATGATCGTGCTTCGAGATTTTCTGCCGGTTTTTGCCCCGGGATGCACTATATCCATTTCCATCGTCATTTTAATACACGCAACACCAGCCACCGACCATTGACGTACCAATAACGCGGAAAAACGGAAGGCTAAAAGGACGAAACGGACGACGTGGTCGAGTGACAAGCACGACCGAGCTCTCTGATTGACGATCGGCCAGTTGCTTTGATCTCCACGGCCAAGAAAATCTATGCTGTTTTTTCTTATTACAGCCGCCGATTTTTCTACGTAGCTCATGTTTACGGGATCATCGAGATTACCAGATGAGTTGTTCCTATACTTGTCGGCCACCGACAATTTCTTCGTAGAATGTAGGCTAAGGAGTTCTCTATGCGCGCGAGGACATGCATCTGACAATCCTCAGGTCACTACCGTTAGAGACATATCAAGGATGCTGATCATCATCGCCGTGAATGGGATCAGTCAGCGATTGCCTCTTGCATACACGTATTTCCGCGATTGTAAGTAGCATTCTTAACTGTATCACACAGGTACGCTCATTTGTTGTCGCTAACAAAAGGCTTATCAAGATTTCGAAACTTCTTCAGGAGATACTGAAAAAAATTCAAGAAAATATTTGGCTGCGAACAAGTTTACATCGTGCCAAATATATGCGTATATATACGTCGTAAAGATTGCATTTTTATTCAGTATGAAACTCGTGTGTTATACCGAGATCTTTGCGCCGGATATTTGTCCACCAATTAACTTTCAAGATTCGTTTTATTTCAGAAAGTTGCAGCGCCATCGTAAAAACGCGTGATCACTTGTTTCAAAAAAATCATTGATACTCGTTTGTAAAAACGGATGTTTGTCTCGTTATCCAAGCGAAGCATAACGAAGATCCAAGGACACGAACTAACCCCGCATCTAGGTATCTGCTCTTGATGGATCTCTTACGAGGCGATTTCAAACGCAACTGACACACAAATCTCGCCAATGTTCTGAATCGCGCCGAGTCGCGTTTACGGTACGTAATAGTCTTGTGTAAGGAACGCATAGTCTCATAAATAAAACATTTGCGAAAAGTATTTGTGGACACTTCTTCCATAAATATATACTGTCGAATCTGCAATGGAATTTCATCCAGAATTTAATACATTTACATATATCCTTCACATTGAACTGTCATCCTTAGTTAAAATATCGTAATAACATTGTAATATTATTGATACGTGTGGCAAATATAATTTCAATGCCAGAGCCATATCCTCGCTGCTGCAGTATCCTTTAATTTTCAGTATGCAGACAGGCGAAACGTGGCCGAAGGTGCAGGCAGCCTGTATGCAAATGGAACCCGCAACAAAGCAGACTTTTCACGAAGATGATTTTTCACCGCGTGGCGAGCCCTTCGCGCGAGAGCCACGTCGTAAAGGAGAGCGTGTGCGTTCGTTACAACTTCGAACGATCGATGCGAACGCGCTCGAAGCATTCAATACGCCACGGCGAACGAACCACGGAGAACGTTGGCACCGCGGTGCACGAAGTTCACCTTGAAAGAAGTCATCGAAGAAATTCTTTTCTCTCGATTCGCACCTCCGGAATGATCGCGCTCGAAAAACCTGCTCGCCGCGTGGGTAACGGGCAAGAAAATCCACGAATGCTAGCGCAATCGAATAAAAGCTTAATGTCTCTGTCCTTGCGGACTTTCGAAGAAACGACGCCACGCCCTCGTCGCATGAATTGGCGTCGTCCGTTTCTTTGGTCCGATATGCACGCGAGCCTGTTCGTCGCCACGATGAAAACTCAACGTGTACGACAGACTGGCGAAGGTATTGCAAGCATCTTTTACGAATACATTCGTTCGCAATTTTATCAGCGCTGTAACGAGACTCTCAACTCATCACGATTGTATCATTCAAGTTTGGAACAAAAATCCGGGAGTATCCATTATATTTTGCAAAAATCTCTGTTAATTTTAAATTTCACTAGTATGATGGTGAAAACTGTGACTCATTGTAATTTTAAAATACTTTGTATAACATTGTTATGTAAAATATTATATAATATTATTATTTATATTTTATATGTATATAGGTCACGATTGTATCATTCAAGTTTGGAACAAAAATCCGAGAGTGTCCATTATATTTTACAAAAATCTCTATATATTAATTTTTAATTTCACCAATATGATAGTGAAAACTGCGTCTTACTGTAATTATAATATTGTATTTAAAATTACAGTAAGTAAGTAATAATAATATTATTATTTAAATATTGTATAAATATTATATAAAGCATAGTAATATTATAGTAGTATTAAATAAATAAAAAAAATTAATATTATTTTATATAATATTACATAAAATATTATAGAATATTTTATAATACTATTGCGTATTAAACTAGAGCCCTGGGAGCCCTGGAACACTGGAAATAAGTATAAAATAATATAATATAAATTCTTCACAACTTCATCTCCGTTGTAGTATTAATTTCAAATTTTATCAGTAGGATCGTGAAAGCTGTGTCTCTGTGTGATTTTAAAATATTTCATGTAAACATGTGCGTAGGTACAATACAATACATGTGTAACAATTTCCTATGGTAAGTGTTCAAATACTTTGGTGAATACAACGACCGATTAAGGCGTTGTGTTGTTCGTAGGTGTGATTATGTTCCATTCAGGCCAGGAACGAATTCATTTGGTTTCGCGCAAACGTCGCTTCTTATATGGATCGAACTGTCGAAAGGGAAACAACTGTTATGGCCTATCCCGAATCTTGTCTCGTGATCTCGCATTAATAATTCAAGGCATTCCTCGACTTGGTTCGCTTGCAAGGTATGGGTTTGTCGCGTCAGCAGCGAAGAACAGCGTGCGATAACATTACCGTGAATTTTCTCGCTTCTTTCTTTTAAATTTACTTTTCGATCTTTCTTCTACTTGTAGAACGTAAAAAATGGCAGAGAAGATGGAACGAAGGAGACAGATGGCAGACGATTCGTAATTACCTATTGATACGTACGGTGTATTACTCAACAAGTGTGATTGGCTAATAGTTCAGGCACTGAGCAGAAAGCACCAGATGTTCTCAATTACACAGTTTCGCGCAGGTTCGCGGATATCGATGCGTATCGACGTCGAAATTAAGCGACAACCAGTTTTCTCCGTGTCTAATTATGGGTTCACGGCATATCGAAGGCAAGTAACGCAAAGCGATAAATTGACTCAGAGAGCGGATGCGAGCCTCTCTCCATAATCAAACTTAGACAATAGGCACGACTACCACGCTCTTCGACACGAGGAGCGTAATAAAATATGCGGATATTTCTCCGAATAGCAAGGAGCATGATTCTACGGATGATTACACCTCGCCAAGGAAACTCTAAACTAATAATTATTAATAAACGATATGAAACACGTCAGCATCACATCATTTTAAATATTTCGTCTTCCAATTGAATTCGTATCAAATTGAATTCTGAAGGGACTGATGCAACTTGTGCGAACATAATGAAGACTCATGCACGAGTCTTGCACGTCACTCGCAAATCATCGAGTGTTTCGCGTAAGTGCTTAAAGCCTTCGTCCGATGCATCTGCGGTAGCTGAATGAATTCCATCGAGTGTAATGAAAGAGCATTGTTTGCCCGAATATAATAGCCCGAAGGAAACGCGTGCTTCCAACAGCTGACACCATCCTGCGTGGCAGTCTTGCGTAATTCGTATTACGTAATGACAACCGAGCCGATCACAAAGCCACGGATCGCCGTCATCGGCTTTGTCCAGAGCTAAATATCGATCACGCTGTTCCGCGTGTGTGTTGATCGCTTCTTGCGCGTTTTCTCGCTCCGATCTTTGGGAAAAAGAGATCTTGCCACAGAGCCAAGCGATCGTTACGAAAAGATGAAACGTAAACTATCGTCATTTATTGCTAAAAGTATCACAGACATTTTTTAAAGACTACTAAAGATACCTATCTTCATTTTCTAGGCACACTTGAGTGTGTTCTTGATAATTATTGACAACAGTTGTGCGTCGTGTAACGGTTTGGTGAACATCGGTGATCATCAAGAGGATAATTTATTAGAGTAGAACTTTCAGGCCACACGACGATCGTACAACTACCTACAAGAAAAAAACGTAAGTTTTTCTTAACTCCACCCTCAGAGTTGATCTCCAAATGAATGAAGTCACTGCCGTCAATTAATTTTACGTTGCAAGAAACATTAGAATTAATTCTTCAAACACGCGCAGGGATCGTGAACTGAAAATGAAATGGAAAGTGAAACGGCTATGATTGGAGGAGACACGAAGAGAAGAGAACGAGAGAACAGAGCGTTTCACCCATTTCTACGAACGATGCCACGTAGGTGTGTGTGCGCGCGCGCGCGCGCAATGTACATGTTCGTGAATGGGCGTACATTTTGCAACTGAACAAACATCGAGAAACGGAGTAAGATAATTATCGTCATAAATTTTTACAGGAGCCTATCTTATACTTAATCGCGTATTCATTATAGGGAACCGTGTCTGCTCACGGTCACGCTTCGTGGATGCAGTCATTCACGCGGCCAATCGTCGCAATGGACTAACAACATCCTGCAATTAAAGTACTTGTTCTGATATAGTTCCACGACATGTGGAGGAACGAGCGGTCGAAAGATGATGAACGACGAATTTCGGTGAAATCGTTCTCAGTCGTCTACGATTGATCAGCTTTTCCCGCGAATTCATAAATCAAAGTTATGGCGGCCGTGTACATAAGAGAGCTCACAGTGGAGAAAGTACAGAAATCCGTATCTGGAAACGGCTCAAACGTGCGTGAATTTAAAAGTGAAAATATTTTAGCATTTTAATATTCAGGCATTCGATAATTTCCGAGTATAAGTGCGACAGTATTAAAGTCGAGGGTGAATTATTGTTCTGCCGCGAGGAGAAGGCTTATAAGTATAAATAAATCGCATCGACGACCTCTGTAATTAAGTGAGAATCCTGGCAATGCTTCGAGCTACTAGAGACTAAACGTTGTCTCGTTGTAACCGTACAAATGCAATTTAATCCGACTTGTCGACTGCCACACGATCGCGGCTCCTTCATAAATTCAACTTAACCCCGCTACCACCAACAGTCAAATGTCTTGATCGGTGTCATCAATCTCTGTCAGGTTGTCGACATGACTCCCCCTTTCTTTAGCTGCCGATCAGCCAGAAAAATCCTCGACGTTATCCACTTTTCGATCGAGCAAACAAACAAACTTTGATTCGATGCATATAAACTCTCTCTTTCTCTCTCTCTCTCTCTCTGTTTGCACAGTGCGCTAACCACGTCAGAAACATGAAATGGTTTCGTGGGTTTTCTTTTCCAAGAAAATAAATTTCTAAAATATCAGATTCAAAGAACATACGCAAAGAACATTCGTTCACTCCATAAAAAGTTTTTAAACATGTTCGCTGTTAACTGAATTTTCATTATTCTCCTGTCACATTTGCTTGGAGAATTTACAAAAACTTCTTTGCTTTCTTCTTTTTGTCCACGATCAGAAAATTCTCGTATTTCTTGGAATAAAATATATGCCATTTAAAAATTGAAAGTAGAAGCGAAAGGACAAGGTTCATTGTACATTTACATTATTTAAATCGATACCAAGAACTAACCCCATTCGTGAGGGTTACGCCGCTACTGACACACCCTGCGTTTCAAAGGGCTTAGCTCGTTAACCCATGATCTGCGTGAATAGACGAGTCATGTAACAAAACCGTACGATCCGTCGATTTAAACAACGAACGTTTCGAAAGACAATGCGTGTTCTGTCGATCGTAAAAAAACAGACGGGCGTCGTAATATGCGCTCTACATCTTATCACGGAATCGCACGCAAGGAGGTCTCTTCGTCACGCGAAACGACGCTCGTAAAGAGATCTTGGAAATCATGTGTACGTGCCTATATTCAATGTAGCCGCGAGCGTTTCCCATTTATCCATTCAATATATTTGGCTGCGTGTACGAACGCGCGTTCGTTGTACCATTATATCACGTTCGCGTCGAGAATCCAGTCGAACTATCACTGGCCGATATCACGCGATTCTTGATGTTTTAATTGAGAGAATTGATCGCACTGTTTGAACCCAAAATGGAATGATTCGATATTAACGCTGAAACTACCGACGATCAGAGTATAATATTCGTGGCAATGAAATTCAATTGCAATGTACGAGAAGAAATTAATGGTACGATAAAGAACGCAAACTTCTGTCAATATATTTTAATCAAAAATCACTCGGGTATCTAAAGACACGCTGTTATAAATGTATAAAGTTCCCATAGAAAAATGATAAACTGGTCATATTGATCACTCTGGTAGTTCTAGTGTTAGAAATAGAAATCGTTCAAAATTATTTTAGTTACATTTATTTTAAAAATCGAAGATCTTTTCTGGAGAAAAGATGGATCTTAGCTTCTTCCCTTTTTTTCAAAAATTAAGAAACTTGTAAAATTGTTTCACGCTACGTGGCGAAAAGAGAAGAAGAAAAAAAAAAAAATATACGAATGCTCGAAAAGAATATAAAGTTGACTCTCTCGGTCTGGAATATCGCGCCGTATATTTTATTCATTCATCGTCCCCGTCGTCTCGAACGTTTCGTTTGTTCATTGAATTCTAACGTTCGATTCACGGTTGCATCTCACGAGAGCGCGAGAGCAGTACACGGATTCCCACAGCAACGAGCGCGGTTAGGTCATCATTGTCCATGGTCATGGGCCGTCTAGGTGGTCCTCGTGAAAAGGAAACTGCATAATATATGCACGCGGGTTTTATTGCGGCACGCGGGCAAACGCATAAAGGAAAGGCAACCGCATTATGCGCGACACGAGTTCACCGACACGTTGCAACAACGCGCTGGTTTATCTTATGCGCAGTGATGGAATCGGGCATGACGCAAACACTGCCAGAGCAATTTCTTTTCTTTCTTTTCTCTTTCTTTCTCTTTTCTGGATTCGAACACCTCACGAACATCGAATTTCTGA
>NW_025110239.1:0-30165 GCF_011392965.1 Frieseomelitta varia
TATTATTGTAATATAATAGTAAATAGTAGTATTATTATTATTATTAATAGTATTGATACTATTATAGTAAATAATAATAATATTATTATTATTAATAATAGTATTAATATTATTATAGTAAATAATAGTATTATTATAATATAATAGTATATAATAGTATTATTGTAATATAATAGTAAATATTATTATTATTATTATTATTATTATTATTATTATTATTATTATTATTAGTATTAATAATATTAATACTATAATAGTATTACAATAATACTACTATAGTAAATAGTATTATTGTAATATAATAGTAAATAATAATATTATTATAATATAATAGTATACAATAGTATTATTATAACATAATAGCATTTTAATTATATTGATATACACTATAATATAACATTAATGGTATTTTAAATGTACTTTCGATCAGTGCAGAAATTTCTCACGAGACGGGCATCTTCGTCCCAGAGAAATGGCGTCCACGAGATCCGCGGAGCGAGCCAAATGTCGCGAAATAACGGAGAATCGGGGTGACGGTTCTATAAAATTTCGTTACGCGAAACTGAAGGTGCACGTATGTCACGTCGTCGTTGAAGAATACCCGCCGCGCAACGTTCAACAGCCGACAGCCACCCCTGAAGGACGCATTGCGAAAACCGCTTTAATGTCCTCGTTAAAGTCCCCAGCCAGTTGGAGGCAACCCTTTATGAATTAAAGCCTCGTTACTCCGCGAAATTAAAAGCCGTGGGAAACTTACCATACCGCGGGTCTATTAATGCGGATCCCTTTCCGAGCAGGCGCGTCGTCGATCCACTGGAAAATACGAGAAGAAGACAAGAAATTACTCGTCATTGATTACTTAAGGAGAAGGGAGGGGGGGGGGGAGGGGTAAATTAGCAGTATCTTAATTAACAGTATCAGCATTGACAGATAGTCGATTTTACAAGTGAAACAGACAAGCTCTTCTATGGGAATACGAGGTTAGTCCTCGACGAGCGTAACTGTGTACCGATGACAATGAAAAATTGTCGATAATTTCAGCATCGTTTCAAAGCACTTCGAAGCCTTTTATTTTGACAATTTGTTATTTTCTTTCAAAAATGAATATATAATTATATATAATGGAGAGGGTGAGAAAATAAACATATGTGTGTGTGAAAAATGCTGAAGAACTTCTTTTGTGAGATTAAACTCACTGTGATCTCGAAGATTGAAATCTTTCTCTTCGCAACTCTTAAAATTCGCCGTACGATTTTCTTTTCGCCACATTTTATCGAACCTGGAACATTAGAATTAAAGTTAGGATTCCTTGAATTTTTATTGTTCAACCCCAACAGTCGACGTTCGACAGAATGGCGAAGGAAAATCAATGTAGCAAATTTTCTTGAGGTCATTTTAAAGGGGAGGCTTTCGATCTTCGAAGTGACTCTAAATGACTCTAATTACAAAGGAAAGTGTTTCAATATCAATGTACACGTTTGAATTGTTTCAATTTTCTCACATTTACTTGCGTAAACTAATCTTCGAGAAAACTCGTCGCTGTCAAAGTGGAAACTTCACGCTTGAGAAGCGAGGCCGAGGGGATTATACGATCTTTCACGTGATGATCATCGCTACATCATCTCGGAATGCACCTATATACAATAATTCTTCGACCAAACGTTCCCACCAACTTGCCCCTTCTAACTTTCAACTATCGAGGCAGAGAGAAATGTTCGCGGAATTACTCAAGGAACAAGAGGAACCATCCACTCGTTCAACTACTTTGGCCAACCCGTTCGACCCAAACTAGTTAAGTAGCTCTACTAATTGTAAGCACATTTGACAAATGTATTCTAGCGTGAAATGCGTGTTTCTTTTTTAACTTTGTTAGGAAATTTTTTGCAAAGAAACTATTATATACTTTTGTAGTAGAATTGACAAGGTTTATTATGTACGTATTTCAACGACGTTTCAAAATTTTTTGGGACAAAGAAAGTTAAAATTCGTGGCAGTGCAATACCCTCAAACATAGTCGCTTTTAAAAAAGGTCGTCTCAGGCCATTCTGCTTGTCGGAAATAAAAAAAACGTGAATGTTCCTTAATTAGCATGAGTTTGGCTATAGCAGGTACCAAAGCAAGAGAAAATAGTCGGTAATTGAAAAAGTGGCGATACTTTGAAGTTCGATGATCGATTTTTGCACGTTTCTGTGAAACTTTGTAAGCCTAAAAAGAATATAGAAAATAAAATTTTTTGGTTGATTCTAGGTAGGGGCTATAGTCACGCGTGTACTAAATGCGTGCTTAAAATTTCGAGTCAATTGATCAAGTAGATTTTGAGATATCATGGACACTATTTTGAAAAACATAGTTTCCAGAAAAAATGCCTTTAAAGTTTACTATTGCGGTGACAATGACGCTGGTCGTCGCGTCCTTCAAACAACCACAAACTTCGTTAATTTCAGGAGTTCACGTGTAAGGTTACAGGGATTTCTTTCTGAAACTATCTCCTTTCAGAATATACGAAAAAAAAATCGATTTTTTTCAAAAGTTCACGCGAAGAATACCCCCCTTAATTCGATGAACGAGTATTACGCGTAGTTCACTTCGACGTGAACTGGCACATTATTAGACGTTGGACGACGAATCACGTTGGACTTGTTTCCCCAAATTCGGCTGGCCTTGGTTCGCAAACTCGCGAGACACTTCTTGAAAACTATTCAGGGGAATATCTGTCGCGGCTGAAAGGAAAGGAGGAAGGAGACAGGGAATGAAATTCACAAGGGTCGAACGATTCGCGCGGGATTTAGGGCGAGGGCGATCCGATTACAAGCGGCGAATAGCGGCGCGGAATGTGGATTTGCCCGGGCGTTTGCATAGGTAATGTTCATCGGATACGACTTAATTACACGGAGAGAGCCATAAAGCTGCGCTGATTCATTGTCACAACCTTCTCGATTTACGTCGTCCTGCATAACGGGCCAATGAATTACCGGCCACTTCTATTGCATGATTTACGCGCGAATGTACTCTACGTTACCTGGCGGAGAAACGCGTGAAACCGTGCACGCTAATCCCTCCCGTGCATTACGCGCGTGTATGCACCCGCATGACGAGCGTCCGCTGACCGACCTCGCCACGTTCTCACCCCCTTTTCTGTACTGCGCCGGTAATTTTCCATTTTCGCCAAACGGCGGAGGGACGTGAGACGGGGCAATCGCAACTACATGTACACGAATGTGGTGTTTCTTTTCGGATAAAAGTGTTAATTTCTGACAATATACAGGCTAAATTGGTTGATTCTTAACATTGTAGAGGATAAATATGTTAATTCTTAACAATACGCCGGCCAATAGTTTTAATTCTTAACACAATGCAGGTTAAAACTGTTAATTCTTAACACTGTATAGCCTAAAAGTGTTAATTTTTGATAATATACGGGCTAAATTGGTTAATTCTTAACATTATAGAGGATAAATATGTGAATTCTTAACAATATGCCGACCAAGAGTTTTAATTCTTAACACAATGCAGGCTAAAACTGTTAATTCTTAACACTGTATAGCCTAAAAGTGTTAATTTTTGATAATATACGGGCTAAATTGGTTAATTCTTAACATTATAGAGGATAAATATGTGAATTCTTAACAATATGCCGACCAAGAGTTTTAATTCTTAACACAATGCAGGCTAAAACTGTTAATTCTTAACACTGTATAGCCTAAAAGTGTTAATTTTTGATAATATACGGGCTAAATTGGTTAATTCTTAACATTGTAGAGGATAAATATGTTAATTCTTAACAATATGCCGACCAAGAGTTTTAATTCTTAACACAATGCAGGCTAAAACTGTTAATTCTTGACACTATGCAGGTTGAAAAGTGTTAATTTTTGACAATATACAGGCTAAAAGTGTCAATTTCTAACATTATACAAGTTAAAAATGTTAATTCTTAACACTATAGAGGCTGAAAGTGTTAATTTTTGAAAATATACAGGCTAAATTGGTCAATTCTTAACATTATAGAGGATAAATATGTTAATTCTTAACAATACGTCGGCCAAGAGTTTTAATTCTTAACACATTGCAGGCTAAAACTGTTAATTCTTAACACAATGCAGGCTAAAACTGTTAATTCTTAATACTTTATAGGCTAAAAGTGTTAATTTTTGACAATATACAGGCTAAATTGGTCAATTTCTAACATTATACAGGCCAAAAATGTTAATTCTTAACACTATAGCGGCTGAAAGTGTTAATTCTTAACAGGCCGGTGATATTTCGCATGAGCATGTATTTCGCGAATGGTCGGCTGTCACTTTTTTTACGAAAGTAGCGTAGAATGGAAAATTAAAGCAATTTTTTTTGTTATATTGTTATATTTATATATTTTTATATATTATTGATTGATATTCTTATATTATTATAAAGAGGTTTTAAAAATTTGTATACTAAAAAAATGGTTATATATATTATTTATTAATATTGTTGTATTATTATAAAGAGGTTCTAAAAATTTGTATATTGAAAGAATTAAAACGAAATGATAACAAAAGTAATATTCTTAAACACGTACGTACGTACATTTAGTAATTTTCATTCACCTGATTCGAAATATTTCCCTAGACATAAGTTCTACCTTACAAAATCCCCTCCCGGAAAAGTAAAGTAAAGTGAAGCAATAAAATATATTGTGCATCGAGAAAGATACTTGGATCATAAAGAAATACCAAACAAATCTCTTTTAAAATGTTGCAATAAGCATTCCCCTTTTACTGCGTCAAACAGATTCATGGAAACTAAAAGTTTCTGACGATGCACAGTACAATGGGTTATTACCTCATCTCTCGTAATAGAAACCAAAATGGAAAATGTAAACATTCTGCTATTTTTTTCTTTTTTAATAAAAATACCCTCATCAGAATGTGCACAGAATTCTCAATATCCGTTCTCCTGACAATATACACCATTAATGTGTTTCAAACGAACGTTAAAATTGGAATTGCAAATGTGCGCCGCCTATCGGCTGCTAATTGCACTATTTTCAAAATGGCGCGCAAAGTGTTAACCTCGAAGATCGGGCCTGGTTTTGTTGGAAATTGTCGAGAAGCGTTGTAAATAAGATTTAAGCGAGCGCAAGAAAAGTGAAAAGTGTTGGAGAGAGGGGGGGAGAGGGCAAGTTCTGCCGCTGACATGATTGATTGACCAATATGCGGGTAAGCGGCATATAAATTCGTCACTGTTGCATCCGCCGAACATTTTTTTTTTTTTTTTTTCAATAATTCGCCAAGTTTGATCAATATACATATAACCGTTCATTGTTGTGTGTACAAATATTTTCTGTTTGCTCGACGTTTCCAACAAGTTGATGAACCCACTCGAGGCGTCGTGATTAGATCACGCGAATTTGATTTGATAAATATTTTTTTTTTTTTCAGAGCAAGCTCTACTTATTTTACAACGAAAGCCGACGAAATCGAAACTGAAACAACGATTGCAATTTTCTGAAAAAAAAACCGCGAGTTCGTCGGGTTTTTAAAATATTTTGAATTTCGTTCTTCGATTACATCCCCGTGATATTTCGCGCGACATTAGTTGCGCAGCGAAATATTCCGAGAGCGAAAAAGAAAAAAGAAAGAAAAAGAAAAAAGAAAGAAAAAGAAAAACGAGAGGAGGAAAGTAATTCCGGCTGGAAAATAAATTCGTTATACGTTATTTCATTCCGACTGATTGCGAAATGCAAAAGTAGAATATACAATGGCAACTCGTGTAACAACATAATGTATATATATATATATATATATATATATATGTACTATTTCTTGCTAATCAGTGACTACATCACGTAACAACCATCGTAATCAATTATCATAATTATCACTAATAGTTGTTAATTTGGCCGTAACACGAACACCGTGGTCCTCGTATATTATCCTAACGAACGGTTCTGCATGGCCAATGATATTAATAGTGATCGCGCACGTCGTAATGCTCGGCGTGTAATCAAACGCTCTAATTAGTCGACTCGCGTTAGTTGGTCAAACGATTCTTGACTTGAAAAAAACGCACACACACACAAAGACGCGAGAAACATCGTGAATTAAAAAACCTGTAATTTTCAAGGCAAAAATCGTATCTTAAAATATGCATCGATAGTTGTTAGTACAGAGTGGAAAGAAGAATTTTGTCATGAATTCTACACTTTCAATTGGAATGGAAATACATGTGAAGAACTTGCCGAAAAATTGACCTTGACCTTGAATTTCAAGATAAAAAGAATTTCTTTTTTTGGCAATGTATTCTACTGATTATAAAGGTAAAACTTTCTCAAGGAACCATAGGTCGCAATGGTTTTCGTTTTGAAAAATGGCGAGAAATTTTTCAGTCATTTAACACCGCGTCCTAACAGCGACTTTATAGTTCTTAATGCCTATATTACACAATTCTCGTATTAGGTTTCACTAACATTTGATTTATCATAGTTGTAGCATCAGTGAATAATCATAGTTGTAGTGAGTAAATAATCAAGTGATGAAACTAACTAACATTATTCTTAATATAAACGCGTCCATAAAGCCGCTGTTAGGACCCACGCAGTGTTAAATGATTAAGAAACTTCTTTGCCATTTTTCATGAGAACTATTAAGTTCCTTCGTGATGAGTAGAATAAAACGCAGGAGAAAAAAGAAAATTTGAAATTCAAGGTCACGTATCTCCATGAAATCGAAGATGTAGAATTCTATCTAACCTATACGATGGGACAAACTCTCTTTCCATTCTGTACAAAAATTGGCGTGTACTAAGGCGAATGTGGAGAATGATAAACAGTGGTCAAGTGATCGATACGATTACGTCTGAATACACGTCCGTGCAGAATGATCCGATGTCCTCGAAGGATTACGACGCGTGCATCATGCGGGTACATAGTAATCGGATTTCGGCAATTATCTGAATGTGCGGCGCGTGATTCAAGAACTTCAGCGGACTCCGTCATTTTCGAAAATGTTTCCGAACGATGCTGTTTAAATACTTCTCTTTTCTCTTTTGTTTATAAAACATATAACGCATGATGAGCATGAACACGATAAAATTATTAGATCAGTCAAAAAGCAACGGCATGTAAATGAAGGGCGAATGTCCTTCGCGAGGAATAAAATTAATATTAATTAATATGATGAATTTATTAATAAAATTGACATTCTGTTCGATTTTAGACAACTTTACGCCACTGCGTTCAAAAAACAATCGAAAATATAATATTTATATTTCTTTACGCAGATAACTTTTTATAAACTTGCAGAATGTTCTTTCCCCTTTTCGAAAGTGAAGTACAGCAAAATACGACCTCTATTCTATCCATTTTGAAATCGACGCCGGGCAAATAACAATCCGTGCATTTCCTTCTTCCAGAACGAGCATGAACAATCAGATTACAGAACGAATTTGCAGTTTCAAACAGAGTTGGTTACGTTTCAATATAAATTACACGTCCGTCTGTTGGAAAAAGACGCAATTACTTTTTGGCCAAACCGGTGTATAATAAAAACACGGCGAAAAAGACAGAGAGAGAGAGAGAGAGAGAGAGAGAGAGAGAAAGAGAGAGAGCAATTTATAGCCCGAGTTTTCGATCGCTACCAGCGATTTTAAAACGAAAACATCCCCGCGGAAAACAAGAGACTCGAACTCGCCGGGAAATATCGGGGGATTTTCCAGGAGAGCAGAGAGAGAGAGAGAGAGAAAGCTAGAAAGCCAAGGTCCTGAAATAACACGAATACGATTGCTTCGGACGGTCTTGAAATAACAATCGCGAGGACATGCCCGACAAGCCGTGACTGTCTTAAATCCTAAAGATCTAGAAATATCTGGAAAACAGCCGTGCTCGAGAAAGAGCACGAGACGAACGACGAAAGAGCCAGGCCAGGTTTCCCAACTTTTTCAAAGAATCCTCCCGAATCTTAAGCGGATCCGCTCGGACTTGAAACAATATTACACTCGACAGAGAGAGAGAAAGAGAGATCTGCATATTTTTGGCAGAAACGACGAGAGCTTTTGCTGCTTTGCTCGGAACGAGTCGCGTTCACACGAAAAATGAATATTTAATTAATTTAAACTTGTCAATCGATGTGAACATCTGAAATTATTAAATTTTTTATTTATAGATTTGTTATTTAATATAGTGTCATATAGATCTATTATTTAATATAATGTTTTATTATTTTTGTTACATTATTTATTATATTTATTATTTATTGCAATATAATTTATGTTTTATTATATTCAATGCAGTGTTTTTATTATTTAATGAAATAATAAAATTTATATTTATAAATTTATTACTTAATATAGTGACATAGTGTCATATAGATTAATTATTTAACATAGCGTTTTATTATTTTTAAGTTATATTATTTATTATATTTACTATTTATTACTATATTATTTATGTTTTTATTATATTTAATATAGCGTTTTATTATTTTTATGTTATATTATTTATTATTATACTATTGATGCTTTATTATATTTAATACAGTGTTTTTATTATTTTTGTTACATTATTTATTATATTTATTATTTTTATGTTATATTATTTATTGTTATACTATTTACATTTTATTATATTTAATATAGTGTTTCATTATTTTTGTTATATTATTTATTATATTTATTATTTACTGTTTTATTATTTATGTCTTATTATATTTAATATAGTGTTTTATTATGTCTATTATTTATGTCTTATATTATTATTTTATTTATGTAGTAGTAATATAGTGTCTTATTATTTATGTCTCATATTATTTATGTCTTATTATATTTTATATATTGTTTTGTTATGTCTATTATTTAATATAGTGTTTTATTATGTCTATTATTTATGTAGCAGTAATACAGTGTCTTATTATTTATATCTCATTATATTTAATATAGTGTTTTATTATTATTTAATCTATATTTATACATTTATTATTTAATATAGCGACATAGTATCAAATTTAAAATATTAGTATATCTATCCAACTGATTAGAATATACTTATCTAATTTACTAGAATATTACAATACTTTTGTATAAATTATTTAATTATCTGCCATCTGTCGTACATATCGTATAATGCACATGTACATAAATGTACGTTCGCTGGGGTCGTTTTAAATTGTTTATTTTACAAAAAATTAATTTGCCTCCCTCCCTCGTTTGCAAACGATGATTTTTAAAAAAACAGAAGGAAAGAAAAAGGAGTAAAGGAAGGGGAAACAGACGCTGGTCCGTCTGTTTGCCCGTTCTCTCTGGTTTCACCATGGCTGCTCTCGGTTTGCTCGATGCGGCTTGCTCCTGTTGCGGCCGCAACTTAATCCGGCGTCGAGTGACGCTCAAAGCACTTGAGAAGGGCAAATTTATCGCGCCCGGTATTTTCTTCGGCGAGGACCACCCAGATATAAATTCGTGCCGGCGCAAACTAGATAAATTAGAGAATTAGAGAAGTGAAGAGAAGAGAAGAGAAATGGCCCGATATAGGGGTTCTATATCCTTCGGAGGCTCGAGTGGCGGAGACAGCTGCAAGTGGCTTTATGTATACATACACCCGCGGTATATTTCGTTCTCGGCGCGGAGTCGTCGTTATCAGCGGAAGCTGTGTTTCGTTTCGTCGTTTCGCTCGCAGAGACGGTGCTGTTTCCGGAGGCATCGAGGTTTTTGTGGCGGCCGTGGGACCGCTCGGTGCTCGTTTTTGTTGCCAACTCGCTGACCCCGGCTACTACTCGGCAAAAACTGTGTCAACTGTGTTGCCCTGCCGCTGCTGTCACGAAAAGTTTTCACGATATCGCGCAATTGTAATTTTTACCGGTGTTGTCGCGCTAATTTATCTAGCTCTCAACTACGTGCGTGCGTATTATTCACCTTCGGGCGTCGGTGGCTGCTTTTCTTCTACACCGTCGCTGCGTCACGGTTAGAACCACTATCGCGAAACTTTCGTTCTAAGCGCGGCGACGTTGCTGAAAACTGTTGAATTTCATCGGGGCGTTCCTTTGTGCAATTTGTACAATTTTTGCGCAATTTATCGCCAACGCTGTGGCTCCTCAGCTCGCGCGCCGGGCCTCTCAAATGCGGAACCGGCCGCTAAAGCTGCAAGGACCCAGCTTCCGAGGTCACGTTGCCTCTCGTTGCCCCGTACGTGCACGCGCGTAATTTAAATTCTTGCAATTATACCGGAGCCGCCGCCGCTGGAAAAGGTGGACTCACTCGCGTTTTAAAATAATGCGCTGTCTGGTTCCAAGGAAGAGGCGAGGAGCGTCTAGTTTCGTCTAGTATATGCTTCGTTGTTGGATGTACGTGTCTGTGAGAATGGGTGAAACTGAATTTTTAGAAATAGTCACGCTTAGTCTACTGTATTTTGACAAATATTCACACAAAGTATTTTAGATATAAATATATTATATATATATATATATATAAATATGTACAAAGTATATCATAAACATAAATATAAATTATACATATATAAATATGTATAAAGTATATCATAAATATAAATACTATATATATGTATATATATATATATATATAAATATGTATAAAGTATATCACAAATATAAATATAACATTATATATATAAATATGTACAAAATACATCTTAAATATAAATATAATATTATACATATATAAATATGTATAAAGTATATCATAAATATAAATATAATATTATATATACAAATATGTATAAAGTATATCACAAATATGAATATAATATTATATATAAATATGTATAAAGTATATCATAAATATATATTATACATATAAATATGCATAAAGTATATTATATATATAAATATAAATATGCATAAAGTATATTATAAATATATATATTATACATATAAATATGCATAAAGTATATTATATATATATAAATATAAATATGTATAAAGTATATCACAAATATAAATATAATATTATATATACAAATATGTATAAAGTATATCATAAATATAAATATAATATTATATATATATAAATATGTATAAAATATATTATAAATATAAATATAATATAAATATATATAAATTATATTAAAAACCTAAATAAATGAAACACGAATATGGACAGCGCTTCAGAAATGCAAGATCCACCGAATGGAAACATCACGAATGTCCTCAGCCACGTCGAAGTTTGGCTACTTGAATTTTTTTATTCAAGGGGAACGACAGAGGTGGGAGAGTTAACGAGCGAGCGATCCGGAGCGAGGATCCATCAACGTTGCTGCCTTGCGGTGTCATACATCACGGTCGTCATACATACCCGGCAAACTTTCTCGAGGATGATATTCAACGTTATCATCAGCCACCTTGGAAACAGTAAGTTGACGTACAATGCAGTGCGTTACTTAGACGCAGTTCGTCAGCCTCGGTCGGGTTCGTAACCGGGGGCTTAACTATTTTAATGAGGCAGTCGCCGTAGAGGATGATTTTGGTCGGAGAATACTCGGCGCGAGTATTAACCTACTCCTTCCTCTGCTTCCCCTTTTACGAGGCTATTCCACTTTCCCCCAGATCATATCGAATTGATTCGTCAAACGATAGACGAACAACGTTCGACGTCACTTTACAACGACGTCTGACGTTCGTTTAGGTCTTTTAACCCTTTGCCCTCCTTTTTACAATTTACTGACAATTATAACGAAAGTGTAATAACACTTGGTGTTGTGGGATGCGATGTAAAATTACAAGGTGTCCATAAAGTTTCTTTACAATTTCGAAAATTTATTAAAAAAACAATTGACGAGGTATCTTCGTCAGATTTGTTCCACGTACTCGGCGATTACCAAGGTTTTTTTTATCGTATTTCATTTCAGGTACCTTGTTGATGAATAAGATAAATGATAAGTTAAACGAACCTCTTACAAAATGGCTACTCCTCGAGAGAAGGCACAGTGTGTATCATGGTTTATTGAAACCAAATCGGATCTGCAGACTCTTCAGCAGCGAAACTTCAGAACTAAATGTGGAAGAAGAGATCCACCGTCACGTCCATCAATTCGTGCATGGTACAAAAAATTTATGTAGACAGGGACAGTGTTCGATGAAAGGTGGAGTGGACGACCAAGAACATTCGAGGAAAGCGTCGATCGTGTAAGAAATCGAGCACCGTCTTGACGTGCTTCGTGCAACTAACTGGTGTATTAAATGAGGCGAACGAAAACTTAAATATACACGTCTCACTTCGTAATAATTTCCACTTATCTGTCTCTTCGTTCGCCTTTGTAATAAATTTACGAAAATTGCAAAGTGACTTTATGGACGCCGTGTATACTTTATGTATTTGGGACGCAGAATCGCGGTATATCGGGCTCGATCGTCGTGCACGATACGTCGAAAAACCACGTAACGCGCAAACACGTCGTATCAAACGCCAGCCAGGTGTTTCTTTCAAATCGGCGATTCGATCGGCCGATAAAACGGGAGAGTAATTCAGCGAGCGCGGCGATCAATCGGCGCGACAAAAGGACACAAATCAAGCGGCCGCTATCGGAGAAACACACTCCGCCGGTATTTATCAAAATTAACCGTGATTCACTACAGGCGAATCGGTCGCAGAGGCGCGAACGGCAGCCGCTCGAGTTATTATCTCTTCTGGTAGGTCGTAACTGTGAGTTACGTGAACGAGGGATGGCCGTGGTATCGACGTGTACACAGGGGCAGCCACAGACGACACCAGAAAACGCGGTCCAATGGAAAGACGAGAAAACCGCTTCGGCGTGCGGCAGGAAAATTGAATCACGCCGCGTTTTGTCCGATTCGGTTGTCACACCCTCGAACGCAGCTTTCTAACTCGAGCGCGAATTCTCGCGGCAAGAAGATAACAAGTTTTGTCTCTTCTTTTTTTTTTCTTTTTTCTCTTTTTTTTTTTACCAGGGAGATCTAAATATTATTCACAAAGAATCAGTTTAACTAAATTCAGTTTTAAAAATGTCTCACGGAGGGATTAAAATCAAGCAACGACGAGTAATACACGTCAGGGCAATTGCACCTATCATAAATTTTACGGGGAAAATGTAAATCAAAACGAGGGAGGGCTTACATTTTTATTGGAGAAAGAATTAACAACTGGTTGTTGCGAAGGTTATTGCTGTTAAAAACTGCCAAAAAATAATAATAAAATTCATAAACGAGGGAAATGTAATTTTATTTTATTACAATATTATTTTATATTTTATATAATTTTATATAAAAAATTAACAACTCGTTGTGGTGAAAATTATTGCTGTTAAAAACTTAAAAATTGCCAAAAAATAATAAAATTCATAAGCGAGGGAAATGTAATTTTATTTTATTAGAATATTATTTTATATTTTATATAATTTTATATAGAAAATAAATTTTATAATATTTATATAATTTTACATAAAAAGTAAATTTTTCTAATATTTATATAATTTTATATAAAAAATAAATTTTATAATATTTATATAATATTATATAAAAAATTAACAACTCGTTGTTGTGAAAATTACTGTTGTTAAAAACTTAAAAATTGCCAAAAAATAATAAAATTCATAAGCGAGGGAAATGTAATTTTATTTTATTAGAATATTATTTTATATTTTATATAATTTTATATAAAAAATAAATATTATAATATTTATATAATTTTGTATAAAAAGTAATTTTTTCTAATATTTATATAATTTTATATAAAAAATAAATTTTATAATATTTATATAATTTTATATAAAAAATTAACAACTCGTTGTTGTGAAAATTATTGCTATTGAAAACTTAAAAACTGCCGAGAAATAGTAAAATTCATAAACAAGGGAAATATAATTTTATATTATTACATTGTTTTATATTTTATACAATTTTATATATAACAATTTCG
This sequence comes from Frieseomelitta varia, assembly GCF_011392965.1. Classification (NCBI taxonomy): domain Eukaryota; kingdom Metazoa; phylum Arthropoda; class Insecta; order Hymenoptera; family Apidae; genus Frieseomelitta; species Frieseomelitta varia. The sequence continues at coordinate 13,858 of NW_025110239.1, forward strand.
AAGAAATTCAGTCGACTTCAGTATGGTATTTTTCAAAGCAACGGTACCACGCAAAGTGGTACTCAGTATCGTGATTCCTCAAGCATTCAAACTTCTTTTTATAAAACACATGACAGTTTCATTGCCAGTATTAAGAAAACACACCACCAAAATAACATTTTCTACTTATTTGTTACTTCTCACTAAAATCTGGAGTTTCCAAAGTAAATGGTAACTCGTTGTTATTTCGCACGACGAAATTTGTTATTATACACGTCAAACGCAGTCTCCTGAAAACAAAGCCGGTCAACAAATTTGCGCAAGACGCTGAGATATCGGTGTAAATTTAGAAAACGTCTGCAAACACACGGAGGGAGGGGACTTAAGAACGTAGTAAAACTCGAAACCGCGAACTGACATTTATCATCGTCGGTGTATTGCGTGCAGCAGTTTTACGATTTCCGTAAACTTGTTTACCAAACGCAGTTTGCCAGACATCGTCGTACACGTACGTCATGCACCGCGTTTAATCAAACGTGGGAGAGATCAGTCGCGACGAAAACTGTGAAACACCAACGACCGTTCATCGATCGTGTGTCGACGGTTGCTGACCGACCGACGAAACAATAAACGATCCTTGCCAGCGTATCGAAGACTGAAAGGAGCCACGGTGCCTTTTATTGCGCCGGGCGAGGGGAAAAAAATCGAAAGCGAAGAGTTCCGACATGTCTGATGATACGTTCATAACGCGGCAAAAAAAGGTGGGTGTATATCGATGAACCATCCCGACTGTATTCCTTTGATATCGTCCTGATATCTGATGATGCACACGCACTTTGCCCTACTTACTCCCATTTCTTCCTCCCCTTCCTCTGACAACCAGACAGTCGAAGAAACATTTTCAGAAATTCGCCACCCGCTCCATCGCGTCGCAATTGATTCATTCATTCACTTTTTACGGGAATTAGTACAAAAGTGATGCAGCTGTTGGAAATTATAAGCGTGTAATTATAAGAGTTAACAGGCTTATAATTTCGTAGAGTTTATTCCTTGTTACAGTCGTGGCCTTGTATGTAATATAGAATGATTTAGAATGTTGTTGTAGAAAGTCTTAGAATACTCTTAACGATATAGAACAGTGACCATTTTGAGAACTAGGTCAAATTTTGTTCATTGTTTTTTTTTTAATACTAGCTCGTGAGTCACTTGGAAAGGGGGAGAGGAGGATGGTTAAGAACTACTTTTCTTTGGTTCTCACTTTTATAATCCTCTAAAGAGTTTACGTTTCCATTTTGTTTCGCAACTTTTACTTTTGCAAGTGAAGGGCAAAAAATAAATGTCGACGTCGAGAAATTGATATGAAATTGGTGACATCATGCCCAGTCACCCCTGCACTATACATTAGATATATATATATATACTTTGTTTCTTAATATTTTTTATTGTCTGTTCTCTCTTTTATTATATAAGAAACTAGCAAAGCTACCCATCATTCTGAGAATGAGATCTAGTGTGTTTTTTTAGTGTTTGTTACATCTGTTTAAGCGCTGTATAAAATTTTTTGGACACAAGTATAACTCGTATAATATTTAAGACTTAAAATACCTACATGTATACATAACCAAATCGTCCATAAAACACAATTATGCATTTATTTCTCACTTTTAAGCTCCAACCGAACATTTGTAATTTTCTTAACATTTTTTGAAAAGAGGCGTTCGAAAAATAATTAAAATTCTTTTATACATATGATGATAAGTTTATAAAAATCAACACGTGGGTCATTTAAAAAGCCTACGTGGGTCAGTGTCTGAATACTTTAGAATGTCTAATGCTATCGAATGTCTCTGAAGCCTGTCATATATATTTGGTTATCATCGTCAATTTGAAGGAGCATAGATGACCAACTACTGGATCTTGCTCTTGTGACTAACTATTCACAGTCCACTTTTATGTGGACTGTTACTAGATCACTGTCAGTGTTAGCAAAGATTCAATATTGTCCGGGGGTTCATCATCCAACACAGTTATATAAATGTAATGAAGTACGAGACTGACAATGAGTGAAAAATTACGAGGAGATACTAAGTAACGTACTAAGTACTAAGTAAACAACGTGCATTATTAGCGTTAATAAATATACGATTATACGGGTTATAGGAGTCATAATATGTTCGATGGTGTTCAATGTGAAGCAATTCAGAATGACGTAGTGATCTGGAAGGGACATTAAGCTTAAACATTTCGATGATATTCTGGCACGAGATCGGACCATTGAATATCCTATTGACAAAGACCAAGTCAGCTATTTTCCTGCGATGTTCAAGTGTGGTCAAATTTAATTTGGTTAGAACGTACTCGTAATTGTGAGAATATCTTGGCATAGGATCACCACTGTGACAAGCTGCCAAGCGTAGAAATTTGTGTTGCGGTCTTTCAAGATCGTCAATGTAAGTATCGCAGTAGGGTGACCAGATTAGCGAGCTGTATTCCAAGATTGGTCTAACAAATGTGCAGTAAAGTAATCTTAGTGTGTTCGTATCATTGAAAAGTCTAGCGGTTCTTTGAACAAGACCTAAAGATCTAAAGGGGCACGCGATGTGATGTTTTTGAAATGTTCGACGAAGGACAAATCATGTGAGAAAAGAATTCCTAAATCACGAATCGAGTCAGGATTATCAAGAGCAATCCATTGTGGGTCCATTAAAAAAAAGAAAAAAAAGTGAAGTGATATAGTTTCCTCAGAAATTAAATTCTATGCAAGAAGTATTTTGATTGATCCTACAAGCATGATGAATATTTATCGGACGTTATTAATCATTTCTAAAGATTGTCATAATTATTATAGGAACGTGTGTACAAAGCTACAGATGAATCTACAACAGTGTGTGTATATAAATACTTTCAGTGTTAAATACGTAAATATTTCACGTCGTTTCGTGTGATTTTTCGTCGTCGATGCAAGTATCGCAATAAGGTGACCAGATTAGCGAGCCGTATTCCAAGATTGGTCTAATCAGTGTGCAGTAAAGTAAACCTTAGTGTGTTCGTATCATTGAAAAGTCTAGCGGTTCTTTGAATAAGACCTAAAGATCTAAAGGGCACGCGATGTGATGTTTTTGAAATGTTCGACGAAGGACAAATCATGTGAGAAAAGAATTCCTAAATCACGAATCGAGGATTATCAAGGATAAGAGAATAATTTACGACAATACGTTCTAGCGAATATCGCAAAAAAAAAAAAAAAGCAGAAGAGACCTTTTTCGAATTTTGTTCGAAAGATATTCCGGCAATAATATAAATTAATTCACCGGGGGCGTCAGTCGTAGTGGCGCGAGTCGGCTAATATTTAACCGCTAGCTAGCGCGGCGGACGAAAAATGAAGAACGCAGCGGCGCGGCGCGCGGCGATACAGCCTGTAGTTTTTCAGCGTGCCGTTCGTATGACAGCCGACGCGGCAGCCTGTCGGAATTTATGTGCGGAACACGGGTTCGCCTGAATTCATCGCATAGGCAGCTTACTCTCTCTCTCTCTCTCTCTCTCTCTCTCTCTCTCTCTCTTTCGTTCTCATGCTACGTGGTTACGTGGACGAGCGAGTACGCACACAAAACAACCGCTCGACCGTGCACGTGCACAAGCTCTCGGCGCGCGATGCATGTGGGAGTATCGGTTTTGCATTTTTCAGGCCGATAATTTATCAATCTCGCCCTCCCTCGGTCTCTCTTTGCGCGTCGCGTACGACGAGACAAGGCAACAGACGAGAAAGAGAGGAGAGGTCGGATTCAACTAGAAACGATCGTTCCTGCTGGCAGGAGAGTAACGAGACTCTTTAAAGGCCGGAAGTTTTCATGCCCGTGGCGCAGGGCGCGGAAAATCGATTTTTCGCACTTTGTCGAGCCTCGTGTTACGCCCCCAGACGAATTCATACCCCGTAGCCCCGGTTAGGAAGGCGCTTAGGGTGAAACCGTGATAATAAACATCGCGAGGATAGGGGATAACGCGTTCGCTATTACTCGCGTATTTCTCAACACTCTGCTCTCCTAATGAAATTCTGGAGGCCGACGCGGTGGATTTTAGCCCCCGGCCGGATTTTAAACACCGCCGAAAGAAAACAAGCAAGCCGACCCGATAATGGAAAATCCTGGCGAATTCTTCTTCGCCGCGTTGGTGATTAATTTACGTCGCGGGCGTAGCGAAGCGACGTACGTCGCTTGGAAAGGAGAAAAAAAAATTCCATTGTATCTGCGAGTTTAAAAGATCGGGTCCCATCTGGCCGGCAGTGCCGTTTCTCCGGAATTATTCAGAGTATTATCTAGATTATGCCTGGATGATTGATACGGCGGCGTCGTCGCGGCAACGCATGTCGCGCGAGCAGAATTTAAGGGATGGCTCGCCGCAACGAATCGTTCCGCGTGTAGAACGATTACTAAAACTAAATTCGATCACCATGAATAAAAGTGAGTAATTATAATTTTTTACTAGAAATATTGTAGATACGAAACAATAGATAAAACACTTTTTTTAAGATTTTTTAAAATATAAACTTGGGCAAGTTAGCGAGTAATGGAGCTTATAAAGCTTTTCTATTTTTTCTACCTCAATGTCCCTGGTTGGAAATTTTATTCTTCGGTCGTCTAGTCGTTAATTATAGCAGCTACAGCGAAGGAAATAATTTATACGTGTATATGTGTAGCTGACGCGAGTTATTGTGGGCGTGGCACTTTCGACGCAGTGGAGGGGATAGCGCCAGCGATCAGGAAAGTGGGGGTAAGAGCCGCCAGTTCGACACCTCCGACTAAAACGATGCTAGCTGTCGCCAGCCACTGCGTTGGCGATAATTTCGAAATCGAAACGTGCTCTTTATCACACGATTAACACGATTCGTTTCAATGTCTTTCAGCAGTCACGTAGAAAAATAAAGGCAATCTCACGCGACGTGAAGAAACAAAAAAGTTTGCAGAAAATAATGATACTTCCTCCGTACCAAATTACAACAGTTGTCACTGTGTAAATGTTGTCCCACGATAGTCGTCAATTTTCACGTATGTGACAAGATAAAATAGAAAACGAAATCTGGTGTAAACGGAAAACTCGTTTGCTTGGACAAAAATTTTGGACGACAATTTAATCTTAAATAAGATTCAAACAGTGTCTTGAGCGTTAATTTCAGTATCAAGTTTACGTGTAACGCGTACGTGGTAGGCGATTTTCACGTCTGAGTTCTCTCTTTGTTCGTGTGCATTATCTCGTACGAGTTGCTCCCAGATGACACCATTATGTTCCCCGTGCAAGTTCGCAGTGTCGGAAAATCTAACGTTTTATTCCCTTCGAGATTCAATGTAAGATTTAAGTTAAGGTTTCTGCGTACATTTACAGTACGTATATAAACATACATTTATAGCAATTATATTAGAAAGAACAAATTACAGAAATTTTATTAATTGAATGAACAATAACAATAGAAATTATAGAATGATAACATTAAAATGTTATTTTAAAATAAATAAATTAAATTAATCTTTCATTACACAAATAATACCAATTAATTGAGCAACGTTTCTTTTAATTATCATTTTATTTTTATTAAATTCGCCATTTATTTAAAATTAAAATTCTTTCCCCTTTATATTAAAAAAGTTGACATGTTTAACTTCCATCCAAGTTTTGAGAAAGACCGTATTTACCAATTTTTGGAGAGTCAACGTTGAAAATTTAACTGTCTTAATACCTTTAGAAAGCTTTGCCGAGTGCAAAGAGAAAAATGGGAAATACTGTTTCATCGAGCGCGAGGCACGCGTTGTAAGACACTGACTATTATTTAATTAATACTAATGATGATTTCGTATTTATTTAAATAAATTGATTGTAAAAAAGTTTTGAAAGCCAAAACCAAAGTGAGAACAGAACTCTACGGATGTAAATTGTAAAAAGGAAAAATTAAAAAGTTAATCGAAACAATGCCAAAGAGATTGGCAGAAGTGATGAGCAAATCATCGAACAAAATAAATTCCCTGCTGAATCAAATCTAGAAACTTAACTTGCTAAAACAAAACTACAAATACGAAAACATGTTGTTAATAATAACAAACGGGAATTGTCATCCAAAATGAAGTTAAAACTCGGGCAGATTTATAAATTGCATTGACAAAATTTACCAGCCAGAAAGATGAGAAATAACGAGGCATCGAAGAAAATTAATTCGTTAACGAAAAGTTCCAAAAGGTCACTAACAAAAGAGTGTATCAATAATTTCGCCAGCACGGAAATTACATTTCTCACACATTTTGCCATTCGACAGCACGACTTTCATCAATCCACAATGAACATCGTTGCTGTTCTTTCGCACCGCAGTGCGAAAAAGTTTAGAAAGCTGCAAAATAATATATTGCAAACAATTCTCCGCGGTCGGAGCTTCGTTATCAAATAATTTTGGGGCTCGCCAGGCTTGTTAGGCACGACGATGTACCGTGGGCGATCAATTTTCTTGGCCGGACGGAGAAAAATGGCGACGTTGCCCTTGGCGTAGCCGCGTAACGAGGGTGGACGTATCTCATTGACTGGAAATGGGTGAGCGAGCACGGTGGACGAAAGCGGCGAAACCGAGACGAAATCGCCGTCGTCGGGACCGGATCTCTCTTCAAAGGAGAGGACCACCGGTTCACGGTTCGACGGAGGCGTCCTTCCGACGTGACGACGCTCGAGGCACGGGAATTTCCGAAATTATTGGGTCATCGTCGAACCGTCGACAGATCCGCGATATTATTCGAAGGTGCGGCTGAGCGAGTGTCCCGTTCCACGGATCGTTATTTAACTCGGTGTTCGGCTTATTCAGCAGCAGCGAAACGGGTCGGAGGGAAACGGGTCGAATGCCTGGTCGAGCGGAAGAAAGCCGAGAGGAGAGGAGTCGTTTTATTATCGAGGGCGTCGCGTTGCCATCGAGAAAAATCGATGCTCGAACTGCGGGAACAGCGAGACGAATCTTTTCTTTAATCGGGCTGAATTCTACGCCAAATAATTAATTAATTATCTGAGACAGAGTTTATAACAGGCGCGAGATTCGACGACACGGGACACGGGGCACAAGTTGTCAAGAGCAACGTCGATGCTAAACGATGTGGAAGAATCTTTCTTTCCTTCGCAGTTTGCTGAAAAAAAAAAAATTATGCCTCGCCCACTTCTTCTTCAACGTCTCCGCTACACGTCTCGCCGCAGTTTTGTCCGGGAATTCTCAATTGCTTCTCGCGAAACTTTCAAACACCGCACGCAAGTTTTCCACCATAGTTTTTCGTAGTTAAGGAGTCATGGACCGCGCCGCTCGGACTTTAAAGTAGCGAGGTGGAGGCGCAGTTTGGTCGCATACCAACCGACCGACCGACCGACCGACCCTCGCCTCTGCGTCGTCTCGGAGTATTTTTCCGGATCGGCGGCCTCCCTACTGACCACTCGATAAAATTTCATCCGGAGCCCTTTCGCCGAGTCGGATGCCTTTCCGATCCACCCCGCTGCCATAAACTATGCCGGCGAAGTCGATACTTCCGATGAAAGAATATTCCATAAACTCTTGTCGATGGGCGTTACAGCTGACTACGTGCTGCATAATATCCTCTTCCCGCAGAAGGAAGAGTCTGTTACGTATTTTTTTTTTTTTTTTTTTTTTTTTTTTTTTACTTTCTTGAACGACGACGAGACAAATCTGAAGCGAAAGGATTTCGTTATACGAAGACATGAGGGTGATTCTGGGTGAGACAGCTGGATCTCGTTATGTGGGTTAATCAAATATCAATTTTCTGACTTTCTTCTTTCAGTGGCATATTGTATTGTATTTTTTTTTTTTTTTTTTTTTTAAATGGGACCTAGGAGTGTATAAACAGTATAAACAGTGTCAGTATCATGTTCTGTTCTTAATAAAAGTAAAAGGCATAAAACTCTGAAAATATTAATTTCCAGCCTTTTCTTTAGTGAAACATTGTGTTTTATTATTGTATCATACTTTTCCGAGATGGAACTTAGAAATGTCTTATAAATACTGTCAGTACCATATTTTGTTATTAATTATAAAAGGCACAAAACCCTGAAAATATCAATTTCCAGACCTTCTTTTTTTAGTGGCATATTGTACTGTATTTTTTTAAAAATGGAACCTAGGAGTGTTTAAACAACGTCAGTATCATATTCTGTTCTTAATTATATAAAGGCATAAAACTCTGAAAATATCAATTTCCAGCCTTTTCTTTTAGTAGCATACTAATTGTGAAAAGGACCAAAACCTTGAAAATATCAATTTCCAGACTTTCTCCCTTTAGTGGCATGTTGTATTGTATTTTTTTTTTTAAATGGAACCTAGGAGTGTATAAACAGTGTTAATATCATGTTCTGTTCTTAATAAAAGTAAAAGGCATAAAACCCTGAAAATATCAATTTCCAGACCTTCTTCTTTTAGTGGCATATTGTACTGTATTTTTTTAAAAATGGAACCTAGGAGTATTCAAACAATGTCAGTATCATGTTCTGTTTTTAATTATAAAAGGCACAAAACCCTGAAAATATCAATTTTCAGACTTTCTTCTTTTAATGGTATAATATTGTATTTTTCTTTTTTTAAATGGAACCTAAGAGTGTTTAAACAATGTCAGTATCATGTTCTGTTCTTAATTATAAAAAGACATAAAACCCTGAAAATATCAATTTCCAGACTTTCTTCTTTTAGTGGGATATTGTATTTTTTTAAAAATGGAACCTAGGGATGTATGAACAGTGTCAGTATCTTGTTCTATTCTTTGTGAAAGGCACAAAATCCATTGAAATTTTACGTAGGCTACTTCTACAGTTTGGTCACTGAGATTAAAAATCGAACAATCAAATATCGAACTCAAAGGTTTTGGTTGCCTAGGATTCAAAGGGAGCGATTTAAAATGACGGACAAGAGACGAGTCGGTGAAAAATTCTCACAACTTCGCGATTACAAAGGCAGTGTATAATTTTCCTTATGATCAATGAACTGTTACTGCTAATTACTATTGCATAGTGTTGAGACCTAGTGTTACTCCTAGATCCAAAAGACAAATTCACGTCATCATACATATAGAAATTTAAAAATATCTATTATCTCTAAAAATAGCTATGAATGAAAAAAAATTCTCAATTTTCGGTGCGTAGACAGAAACGCGGTGCGCACATATGAAAGTTTGTTTTTCCTTTTTAAGCAATTTCGTCGACTGTGAAAAAATTCTGGTTTATATTCGACCGACCCTTTTAGGCATCGTTCACAGTTCGGTCGCGCAGAGTTTCGTTCCACGTTCGCGCTACGAACAAAAATCCGCCATAAAGGTACAAAGCGTTGGGAGGAAGGGCTGCGCGAAAACAAAAAAAAAAAAACGTACCAGGATAAAAATTGGAACTTTTCCGAAGCGTGACTCGAGTACATATATATATATATATTGGATATGTACATATCCAAGACTCTATCACGCGATAAAAATACACGACGGGCAAAATTCGGGGCAAAGAGAACACCGAAGAGAAGAACGAGACGACTTTTTAACGTGACCAGACGCCATACGACCTCGGTGATGATATCACCGGTGGAAAAACTCGATCGCCTTCGGCTTTTCGGCCGAAAAGTCGCGCGCGAGCAAACTTGTTTTCCAAGCGTGACGACAGGGCTAACGACAGCCCTTGTATATATATCTCATCCTATTTGCGCCGTCCCGTCAGCCTTCCTTCTTTCGGTCTTTTACGCGATGCAGATCGCGCTTTTTGTTCAGTCGAGGAACGAAAGACCAAGGGTAAATTGCTCGTGACCCCCTTGAAAGGACGTCTCGCGGACAAAGGTGGCGCGAGAGATCCAGAGCTCTTTGTCGCCAGCGCCCGATAATAATTGTTTCCTCCTGATTCACGGGACGCATTCAGCGCGTTGAAATACATCACATCGGTATCACGATGTTTTACGCAAATGCCCGAGGGTCGAGGTAACGTCGAGATACCGGGGCGAATTTATTACGCCCGCTTTTTCCTCTGATGGGAATTAAGAGCTCGATGCTTCGAGCTTCTCCGACAGACTCTCGAGACCCTCCGGTGGACAATTAAGGAAACAGCGTACACGTTCTCCACTGACAATGAGACGAGGCGAGGCAAATACAACAAGAAAATAAACGAAAGAGAAAGTAAGAAAAGAAAAATACAGAAAAAGAGAAAGTTTCCCCTTTTCCTCGCGAATTTGAGTTTAACCTCTTGCGCTGGAATGACGTCAAGAAAACTTTTTGTCCTAAAATTGCAATATTTTTCCCGGTCAGTCAAGTATATTTAAGTATAGTTAAGTATAAGGCGAAACAAATAATAAATTTCTTACTTGTCAATCATTTCTATCCATAGCGATATCATACCGACGAGTTCGAAAAGAAAGCGACGAATTGTTTAATTATTAATTGTTGAAATAATTATTATATATTAATTATTAACTATTAAGTTAACTATTATATATTAATTATTAACTATTAAATTAACTATTATATAATTAATATTATTAAATTTAAAAAATTTGTTATTAATTAATATTACTAGCTAATTTAATAGTTAATTACTAACTATTAAATTAACTATTATATAATTAATATTATTAAATTAAAAAAATTTATTATTAATTAATATTACTAGCTAATTTAATAGTTAATTATTAACTATTAAATTAACTATTATATAATTAATATTATTAAATTAAAAAAATTTATTATTAATTAATATTATTAGCTAATTTAATAGTTAATTATTAACTATTAAATTAACTATTATATAATTAATATTATTAAAAAAATTTATTATTAATATTATTAGTTAGTTTAATAGTTAATTATTAACTATTAAATTAATTATTATATATCAATTATTAACTATTAAATTAACTATTATACATTAATTATTAACTATCAAGTCAACTATTATATATTAATTATTAACTATTAAATGAACTGTTAAATTACGGTTTGGTCACTCGTTACGGTCCGCAATCAGTTGCCAGCGCAAGTGGTCAATATTTCGTTCGTCGGTAGGCAAGCTGGCAAGAGGTTAAAAACTTTGACAAATTCGACGTCAACGGTTTCAAGAAAGAGGACTGAATCTCTCTCTCTCTCTCTCTCTCTCTCTCTTTCTCTGCCGATCGTCTCGACTCGCCGCGAGTTCCAGCAGAACGCAAAGAGAATCGTTCGAGTCGAGAAGAAAGAGCGATAAAAATGAACGAGGTCCCGGAGAGGGGGGGAAATGCAGTTGTTCGTCAGGAGGAAAATTGAATTCCCCGTCGAAGCGCGGCGCGGAGAAAATTTATGGGACAGTTCCCCGCGGAGGGAGGGGGGGGGGGGGGGGGGGGCACGGGGACGCGCGTCCGTGTTAATCGATCGTCGTGATTGCACGGATGAAGAAGAAAAAAAAAAAAGAAAAAGAAAAAGAAAAAAGGAGCCGTGCCACGACTATTATTCGTGGATTTCCCTCTCATTGTCGGGACGAAACGGAACAACGGAACGGTCTCTGTCGCGAAAGGGAAGTCGCGGCAGAGAATCACTCCCCTGTGCACGCCGGACGGGAATTTTCTTTCCAACCGGGAGACTCCCATAGACGGGCTTGCGTAACGTCGAAGCGGTTGAATCAGTGCGGTAATTAGTGCCGGTGAATGGGGGAGCAGAGACAGTGGAGACAAGAGATTTTCGGTGTAATGATAATTAGATCGTTCTGCAGGTTTCGCGCGCGCGGCGCACTTGTTCCATCGATCCCAGACTTAATTGCTGCCCGCTCCGTGGGAAAAAAAAAAAGAAATTCGCCACGAGCGTCGTGGGCGTTCGAGAGACTGATTACGATCGTAGCGAATTAATGCCGGCTCAGCAACGTGCGAAATAATATTTTTATATACCGCCACGTGCCTGTCAAACACGCGAGCATTTGCTGGTTACTGTTCTACACGAAGATTATATAATACTAAACGTCGTGAAATTTTTCTTGGCTGGCGGAAGTTGGAGGTGAAATCGGTACAAGGGATGGAATCGCGATGTTTGTTGGTTGTCGCGATTTGGTAAAATGTTCGACGATAGTTCGTTTTTTCGAACGATACACGTTACTTTCACCAATATAGAATTATTATATAGTGAAGAGCATAACTGTACCAATAGCAACGAAAAAATTGTCGACACTTTAACTTAGTGTGACTTCGTAAAAAAAAAAAAAGATCGTACGACGATCCGCTTCTTCGCGAAGTTTGACGCTCTGACAGATGTAAATTTGCGAAACGAGAAAATAATCTCGGTGGGGTTGGCAGCTGTTTCGAAGTAATGACAACGATCTAATCGGATTTGACGTTGGCGTTAGGCGTTGACGGAAATTAGGGGTGGAACCGGTACAAGGGAAGGTAGCATCTGGAGCTGACGCCTCGTCAATGCAGCCGTGGAACCTGCGGTTCCCTCGGCCTCCCCCGTTTTCCTCCACACCGACGAGCTTTCTCCGTCGCACGTGACAAGGTCGAAAGTGAGAAGGAGCCAGGTGACAGCAGGCTCGAGGGCACGTACGTACAACATGCAAGACAGCGATGGCCAGCGATCTCGTAGAGATCTAACCCCCTCTCGAAGGGGGCTTCGTTAGTCAGCCTGGCGGCTGAGGTTGTCGCGTGATTTATATGAGAACGATTTCGCGTCTGGTGGCGCAAGTAATCGCGCGATGATTGCCCGCTCGGTAATTGATTGCCAATTCGGCACCCAGAGTCGCTTCTGCTTTCTAGAAACCTGAATCGCTCGAATCTCGCCCAAATAAGCACGTTATCGGATATAATTCATCGTTTTTTCTTTTTATATTAGCGGCGTCAATATTCAGTTTGACTACTGTAGACGCCTAAAGACGCTTAAAAAAATTGCTCTTACGATATCGGAAATAATTGATCGTTTTTTTTTTTTTTTTTTATATTATCCGCGTCAATATTCAGTTTGACTACTGTAGGCGTCTAAAGACGCTTAAAAAAATTGATCTTACGATATAGGAAATAATTGATCGTTTCTTTTATTATATTATCGGCGTCAATATTCAGTTTGACTACTGTAGGCGTCTAAAGACGCTTAAAAGAATTGCTCTTACGATATCGGAAATAATTGATCGTTTTTTTTTATATATATTATCGGCGTCAATATTCAGTTTGACTACTGTAGGCGTCTAAAGACGTTTAAAAAAATTGCTCTTACGATATCGGAAATAATTGATCTTTTTTTTTTATATATTATCGGCGTCAATATTCAGTTTGACTACTGTAGGCGTCTAAAGACGTTTAAAAAAATTGCTCTTACGATATAGGAAATAATTGATCGTTTCTTTTATTATATTATCGGCGTCAATATTCAGTTTGACTACTGCAGGCGTCTAAAGACGTTTAAAAAAATTGCTCTTACGATATCGGAAATAATTGATCTTTTTTTTTTATATATTATCCGCGTCAATATTCAATTCGACTACTGTAGACGCCTAAAGACGCTTAAAAGAATTGCTCTTACGATATCGGAAATAATTGATCGTTTCTTTTTTTTATATTATCCGCGTCAATATTCAGTTCGACTACTGTAGGCACCTAAAGACGCTTAAAAAAATTGCTCTTACGATATCGGAAATAATTGATCGTTTTTTTTTTATATTAGCTGCGTCAATATTCAGTTTGACTACTGTAGGCGCCTAAGGACGCTTAAAAAAATTGATCTTACGATATAGGAAATAATTGATCGTTTCTTTTATTATATTATAGGCGTCAATATTCAGTCTGACTACTGTAGGCGTCTAAAGACGTTTAAAAAAATTGCTCTTACGATATCGGAAATAATTGATCTTCTTTTTTTATATATTATCCGCGTCAATATTCAATTCGACTACTGTAGGCGCCTAAAGACGCTTAAAAGAATTGCTCTTACGATATCGGAAATAATTGATCGTTTCTTTTTTTTATATTATCCGCGTCAATATTCAGTTCGACTACTGTAGGCACCTAAAGACGCTTAAAAAAATTGCTCTTACGATATCGGAAATAATTGATCGTTTTTTTTTTTTATATTATCCGCGTCAATATTCAGTTTGTAGACGCTTAAAAAAATTGATACTATCGTCTTAACCTACTTTTATCCACTGACACGAGAGGCCGAAATATTTTATCGACCATAATCTCGTCAGACATAAGTGAATGCTGATTCAACAATTACATATTTCGTTATTATAAGTCATGTATTATTGAAAGTTATTCTTATTTTATATCCTTGAAATGAAAAATTAGGATAATGAAATGGTCAGAAGAAAGTACGTGCAAACATGATACAACAAATGATTCATGTTGTGTGTATTCATATTTTGTAGATACGATGTAACTGTTCGATAACTCGGTACAATCACCGTACTACAAAGAGAAAGAACAACTACGTACTTTATTTTTAGAACGTATATCAAATTGGATGTATGCAACAAAATATATATTCTTATACAATGTAAAATACAACGAATTAACTTAACCACTCTCTACGCTCAAACTCTCTTTTCTAATTACTTGACGACGACTGTGTGTTTATCTCCTTAGCGACTGTTATACATGTCCCTAACGATTATTTATAAATCTCCTTGACGATTGTTGTAAAAAGCTTAATGCTAATGTTAAATTTCTAGTACGTGCGCTAACGATTCAATGCAGAATACGATTAAATAAATAATATTGGCCGAACGTAGTGGAACCCAGTGTTTCAATTATTTCGATATACTTTCTCAGAAATGCACGCCTAACGAAAAGTTTCGCCGTTCTCGGTGTAGGTCGCGACTGAATTCCTATCGGTACAGTACGGCTGGTACGTCTGCAAGTCTGCCGTAGTCAAAGGGTTCAATTCGCTGCGAGGCGACCTCCTTCTCGAAACGGCAGAAATTAAATTTCAAACGAAGTCGTCAACTTGTCAACAAGTTATTTTCATTTTCGCGGGAATTTCTCCAACACGGACCACGATGACTCAGAGGAAATTCGATCGAAATTCGCGAGAAACGATCGTCGAACACTGTCACTGAGGTGATCGGTGTCTCATCTGCATCAACAGACAATCGTCCGCAGAAGGTTAAAACTCGATCGCCAATAATCGTAACAATTATCCACTAACGTCACCGGATTTCTCTTATTGACGCGATTACCCCGATAATAACTATTTCGTTAAGCGGGGGCGCTACTTAGGGTCGAGGAGATCCAGCTGCTCCGCTTTGAAACGCACGTTCGCGAACGTTCTCTAATAGAATTCAGCGCAGACGTTGGCCTTGATTCCTCGACGTGCCGAATTCACGGATAAACGTCGGATGCGATTGTTGCGGCGTGCTGTCGCGAAACCATTGAAACCATTCGACCCCATCGTCGCAACATGTTGCGGCGTTTCACCGCGGCGAAGCACCATTCGCTATGGGCAATGAAAGAAAATATCGTAGCAGCACGGAATCCTTTCCGACGAAAGGATCGATCGTTCCAGAGATGGGAAAAGATGCGACACAGAGGCTAAACGATGCGTAGCAAAGTGTATCGTTTGATTTAATTTCGCCATTTTGGATGGAAATTTCGGGGAATTCCCCGTCGGGAAAGGAATCTTGTGGGTGATGATGCCCGAATTTCATCCCCGTGCCCCTAATTTCACCCCGTGATTTATCTTTGTCATTAAGTGATCTAAGTTATCAGCGATAATTGTAATTTGTAAAATTACAAATTTGTAATTTGTATAATTTTCATGTAGTACATTTTCACATGCAGTAGTTTATTATATATATGTACACACATACACACAAACATACTTATTTATTTCTTATTTATAGTTTTTCTTACAAAATCTTTGGTTTTCTCAGATAAGATATTGAATTATTGATAATCATAAATTACAAATAATGGTGATCTATTCAAAAATTTTCAATGATTTATGGTAATAAAGATAAACAAATCATTCAATATATCATTGATTTATAACTGATAATGCAAAGAAGAAAATGAATAAGGTTAAAGAAATTATTTTGTTTTCAAATATAAATTATTAATACATTGTTAATATTTTACGTAGATTTCGTAGAATTTTGTTTCATCGAAACGAAGAATTAAAATAATTTTTACATATTTTTACGTAGTTTTTCAATACAGATTACATTACAATAATGTAATTATTTCATCTTTTTTATAATTGGATATTTATATAATATATCATATCAATATTTGTGATATATACAAGTATTGTATCTTTTGTATATTGCACCAACAAAAAAATACGCCATATTTAATAACAAAATACATATATCATGTTAATTACATTATATTATTTATAG
>NW_025110239.1:30439-65802 GCF_011392965.1 Frieseomelitta varia
AACAGGGTTTGCTACTGCAATATTGTACTTGATGATCAATCTTACCGCATCTTCTGCAACATTCGATTGCATCAAATGTCAGCGAAATATTTTTCAGATACACGAAAAGAGAGCGAGCAATGCGACTTGTTTTCTCAACTAGAAGTTGGGAAACACTTTTCTTAATAACCTAAAAAAAAAAAAAAAAAAAAGATGCACGTATTAATTTTCCTCTTTCTCTCTACAGAAACACTACTTTTACACGAAACACTGATCAAAGATCACTGCCAAAGTCGCTAAGCTCCCAAAGCAATTACACCGATTTATCACGGATGAAAGTCGGCGAGATTCAGTTTCAAATGAACGCTAGAAAAACGCTCGAGGGAGAGGGATGTTGGGGGATGAAATTCGGCCACTTTGCCCTGACGCTAATTTTTCGTCGAAATACGTTGGATATCTGGTGCTCTATTATTCACGGTTTATCGTTCGAGCAGATAGCGACGGCATCGAGCAACGCCGCGATAAAATTGGAAGAAAGTGGGGGGAGGGAGGGGGGAAGCCTGGTTTTCGTAATTCAGGCGAGCCAGCCAGAGAAAAAGAGTCGGTGAAATAATGTTGGAAAATAAATTCAAGCGCCCGCGCGCCGGTTATTGTCCAAAGTGGAAAAAGTATGTGGCACGTGGCACATTCCAGTCGCGACTATCTCCACCGGAAGAGATCTCCACGGCGTTATCCCTCTCATAATTTCGCAGGCAGCTTACACGAGCTTAACTCTCTTTCTCTGTAACGCGCGCGCGTCTACGCGCTTTTTTCTTTCCTCACCCTCGGCCCCACCTACTTTACTTGCCGCCGCTCGAGGCTTTCTGCCCCCTCTCATAAACTTAACATAAGGGTTAAGTCTTGGCGCGGCCTCTACCCTCCCCCCACTTCACTCTTTTTCATTCCTTTTGTGGGCTGGCTGGCCTCTTGTCTCGCGGAGGCTGTTCCGCTCACATCAAAGGCTATACTTTCCGCTCGTTACACGAAATTATGCGGCAACTCGCGTGTAATTTCTTCCCTCGTCAAACGTTCTTCCGAAATGTGAACAGCATTGTCGAGATCGTCGCCCGTTTAACCCGTTCCCAGCCAACGGGCTCCCTTCTCTTCGCTGTTCGAAATTGATCGTTCGACCTTTGAACATTCAGTAGTAAAAAAATTAAAAGATATCAATTCCACGCTCTTCTCTTTTCGTTTTCGTGGCCTGTTTTTCATAAGAGTTGGTTCGAGCAAATCACAACCGTACGAGATATCATGTACAGGGTGATTCACGTAACTTGCACGCCTGAAGTAACCTTTTAAATTACGCTATCTAATGGAACATTGTTCGATACAAAAGTTGTATGGTTTTAAGGGAGGCAAAGTGTTAATATTTTGCGTGTGTGGAGAGGTTTCAACGTTCCTAAAATTTTAATGCTCTGAGCAGTTTTTCATCCTCGAGACAAATTATTGTCAAATATCTCCTTAACCTAGTTTGGGACCTAAGTTGAGTGTGGCTTAACACTTTCTCAATTTAACGTTCTATCGATTTATGATAGTCAATTAAAAAAAAAAAAATACATATAATTAAAAAAATAATGATACATACAATTACAAAATGACAATTGAAACACAATTTAATTACAATTAGAAAATGAGTGATACATACAATTAAAAAAAATATATATTTTTCCTTCCTTAACTTCTCGCGCTGGAATGACGTGTAACTTGATATACTTAATGACTTATGCTACCAATGTATACTTACTATGTACATACTATACTACCAACATTAATTTACATCTATATAGATTAAATATACAGTCTTTTTATCCCTGATGACGCAAGACATGATCCGCTTATATATATATATATATATATATAAATAATTTCAACGAAGCATTTCACACGCTGTATGTGCAAGTCGTGAATTGAAACACGGTTCGCCGGGCGAACGTCAAAAACACCGAGATCCATCTCCCGTCGTTTATTCCATCTGACGAGTAACACGTTACGCCCGGCCACTTATTTCATCCTTCAGAGAGTTCAGCCGCTCGTTCATCAACTTTCACAAAACGTGATACGTTATCCTTCCTCGACGTTTTTCACGTTCCGAGGCACCGGCAAATTTATCGAGTGGCGTTCGATTCCGGGGCTTGTCACCGACACACGCGGCTACTCCTTCTCTGCCATGTCGTCCCGTTTAAGAACACGAATTCGCGCGACGTAGTCGAATGTTAATCAAACGCGCGTAATTTCTCTCGTGAGTCCGCCTTAATGATTTTGTGACGCCACGTTTTGCTCTCGCTTGTAGTCAGTAAGTATATTAAGTATATATTGATAGTATAGTATAGTATGTATGTCGGTATAGTATACTGTGTGTATAGTATGTATGTTGGTATAGTATATTGTGTGTATAGTATGTATGTTGGTATAGTAGAGTATGTGTATAGTGTGTATGTTGGTATAGTATACAATGTATATAGTATATATTTCGGTATAGAATGTTTATAGTATACTATGCGTATAGTATGTATATCGGTATAGTAACTATGTGTATAGTGTGTATGTCGGTATAGTATACTATGTGTATAGTATGTATGTCAGTATAGTATACCACGTGTATAGTATGTACGTCGGTATAGTATGCTATGTGTATAGTATGCATGTTGGTATAGTATATTGTGTGTATAGTATGTATATTGATATAGTATAGTATGTGTATAGTGTGTATGTTGGTATAGTATACAATGTATATAGTATGTATTTCGATATAGTATAGAATGTTTATAGTATACTATGCGTATAGTATGTATATCGGTATAATATACTATGTGTATAGTGTGTATGTCAGTATAGTATACTATGTGTATAGTATGTATGTCAGTATAGTGTACTACGTGTATAGTATGTATGTCAGTATAGTATACTATGTGTATAGTATGTATGTCGGTATAGCATACTATGTGTATAATATGTATGTCGGTATAGTATGCTGTGTATAGTATGCATGTTGGTATAGTATGTATATAGTACATATATGTTAGTATAATAATATATATGTAAATATATATTGGCATACTATAGTATATACATATATAGTAAGTGTGCAAGTATATGTTGGTAGTATACTATATATATAACAATATATACAATATAACACATAAATATATTTAACATATAATTTTATATAAAAATATAAAAATAATACATATAAACTAATTAATGTAATGTCAATAACTATCTACATAAACTAATATAATGTATATACAAATCAAATATACATTAATCTGCAATAAATGTACACTGAATCTAGGGAGCTGCGTCGGCGACTAAAGAAAAAAGTTCCTGCAGTTGAACAAAAAAATCCCCCAGAAAAAGCAACGAAACGTAGCATCTTTCTCGCAACGAAACGTACGTCTCGTTGCTCGCAATTTTTCGAATACACGCAGCCAGCTGTTTCCTCGAGAAGAGACATGGATATATACGAACCACACGGAGCACGCGAATGAAATAGCGAGTCGCTCCTCCATTTTGTCAGTGGCGTAGCAATCCGGGCACGCGGTCGTCGCGATTCTTTTTTTTTGCGGCGGGGGGCTCGCCTCTTTAAACGCGTTACGTCAAACGAATATGCACGAGGCCACGTTCCCGGACGAGTCGACGCATCGACGACTCGATACGATACGACCTAATCCGTCTCTCCGACTCGAAGCAGGATTAATCGAAGGATTAACTCGTCTGGGGCTTAATCACACGACACCTGTTGACGAGCCGTCGCGCGTCATCCCCCACGTCGACTCAAAACTCTATCGATTGGATCTCGAGAGTCTCGAGAGCGTCTCTCATTGTCAATTTGTTCCAAACGACAATTGCTTTTGCGCGAGCAACTGATATACATGTGTATACAGGGCGTTTCGTAACTTGTGAGTCCCACTACGTCTAAAAATAATGAAAAAAAGTATAATATAAATATATGTCCTATCTGTCTTCGTTTTATGAGATATAATGAATTTTCTGTTTTAATTACAAAAGATGCTCGAAACGACCAGCTTGCATTTGAAGACAAGCCTGCACGCGTCTTGTCATTCATCTGGTTACTCTCTCNTCGGCTAAAATGCGGCGGAGCTCCATCATGCATAAACCGCATACGAAGTCTAATATCGACTGGAACTTCCTCTAATATTTCATATAAACGCGTGCTCAAAAAATCAACGTACTTTGTGCCTGTTAGTTTTTCCCATCAAGAAAAAAAGGTCCAATTAAAAATTTATCAATTATTCCTGCCCATGCGTTTAAACTAAACTGGCGTTGATGTCTTGGATGCACAATAACACGTGGTTTTTCTTCATCCCAATTATGATTATTATGAAAATTGAATATACCATCCCTGGTAAAACTAGCTTACTAGAGTTTGCTCTGTTTATAAAATTCATTATATATCTCACGAACGAAGACAGATAGGACATACATTTATATGACTTTTTTCCATTATTTTTAGACGTATAATTAGCTCCCACAAGTTACGAAAAACACCCTGTATATTAAGTAGCAATGGAGGGGGGGATTCGTGAATTACGACAAATTGTAAACCGGTGTCGCGACGGTTCGTAACGTGGTAACTTCATCACCGTGGGAGGGTAGCATGGATTTCGAGAAACGTAATTGCTTGAGAAGGGATTCAACTTGTCCTTTCACGGAAGGGCGGTCTATCGCCCCCGAGCAGCGGGGGCTTGAATGCGGGGCATGATTTATGACTCTGCGGCTGGTAAGGATATAGCTATAAATGCAAGAACATCGCCGGGGATAACGTTACCACCGTTGATCCACAATAAACCCGCTAAAAACAGGTTGAATTGTGTGTACAGCGTAATTGCCGGAAGAAACGGCTGATTAATTTCTCTGAAATATGATCTCTCTCTCTCTTTCTCTCTACCTATCTCTCGAGTGCTCGATAAATTTAGCCGCTTCATGAACCATCCCTTCCCACTTTGGAAACCAAAAAAGAAAAAAAATAATAAAGAAGGGGAAATAAAAAGGGAAAAAATGGAAAAAGAAAAGGAAGAAGACAATCGAGGGAAGAAGGAGAACGAGAACTGCTCGAACGCTGAAAGGGGAAATATTCCCGAACGGAGAATAAAAAGAGAAAGAAAATTTCTCGATGACTGCTCGTTATGTGGCTGGTGAAACATCTTCCTTTATATATACAAGGGTGCTATTTCATAGTAAATTTTCTTGACATGCGGCAATTTACGCAAACGAACACCCGAAAATACGTATTTTCATTCGTCGATCTTTCTCCACTGCAACGATTATTCAAATTAAACAACCGCAAAAAAAAATAGAAATGTGACAAATTCTTTTCAGTTGTGTAACATCTTTTTCGAAATAATTATCATTTAAAATTGATTATTCAAAATGCTTCTTACACAGACTTAGGCTTCTTAACCATCTCGATTAATTCCCAGAAAAGGCAGACAATTTTACTCGTCAATAAGTCAGGTATTAATTGAGAATTAGGTAAAAAAAATTCAAGACGCACCCAGGTCAGTAAATTAACAATGCAGCCAGTTCTTAATATCGCAACATTTCTGTTTCATAGTGAAAGTTCTGTAAAATTGTACAATATTAATTTAACGTTTCCTTTTAACAACGCGACGATCGTCACGTACTTTTTAAACAAAACTGCACTTTCAGCAGACGAAAAGATCGGTAGAAGAAAATGGACGAGAAACGAACGTGGGAACATTTTTGAGAAATAATGCGGGACGACACGATGAACGAGCAATCGCCGATGATACACAAAAGGGCGATTTGTCAACTGTTGTTTGCAACGTGCAGAGACCGTTCGTTCCTCGTCCTTTGAATTCGCGCTGTTTTCCGGACCCGGTGGATAAATAACGATAATGAAGCAATTTTCGTGTGTCGCTCTGTACACGCTCGTCTCGTGTGTACACTTAAAACACACCTCCAGCAATTTAGCGGCCGCTAAATGTCGAGGCGTCGGGGGAGAGGGAGCGACAGGGTGCCCCGCCGCTGATGAAAACGATTTCCGAAATTACGGATAATTTGTCAAGCCGGCGCTGCCGGCGTTCGCGCACGACGGGAACGAATAGCGCGGCAACAGTAGCTAACAAGCCACGGCGAACGATTTCGCCGGAGAAACGGGGCGGCAGCCCAGTCACTGACGGATGCTGGCCTGCGTCTGTGACTTCCGTTCGCCACGCCAACGTCTCGCAACAGGATTTAAAATGCAATCTGACGAAGAAAGCGTTCACCGTCTATTCCACTCTCACGACTGGAATGAACAATGTTCCAACGCGAGTTGCAATTTCAAGTTATTAATGTACAAAGTGTTCAACATTTCTAAAATATAAAAATTTAATCTAAAGTGAAATGAATTTGATAGGTTAAATAATAAATGTAACAATGGTAGAGAAACTACGACGGTATAAAATAAAATGAAGAATTAAGAAACAAAATTCACCGTATCCTCGTTTCATAATTACACAAAAAAAAATTAATAACAAACTAGATTCAAATATAGAATAAAATGATATTAAATTTACTGAAGAGAAATTGTGTGTATTAATTTAACGGAAAATCTCGATGGCAGCGGATCGTGGCTCATGGTTAATTTGCATAACCACGGGCGTCTAATTGTTCATTTCCCCCTAGTCGAAGCTTGCTTTTCATTTAATCTTCAAACATCGAATGTTTGACCAACCGTTTAATCATACAAATTAGGGGGGAAAGAGGCTGTTGATACGATTGCAACGAAGTTATTAATTAACAATAAAAAAAAAAAAAAAAACGAAATTTCGAGACTGAATACGCTGGATAAAATCTGCAATTATTGCCGATCCCCGTGAAACCGCATGTTTTCTTTCGCACTTTCGTAATCATCACTTCGCCCTTCGACGGTTCCTCTCTCGCGAACTTGCCACTTAGCTGTGTTCGACGTAATAGACGATTTGGTTGGCAAGCCGTCGATAACGGCAATAAAAAACACCGCAGAGAACGAAGACCATTTCCCAGCACGGGCGAGTCGTACCTTTCTTCTCGTCGAACACAATCAAACATCGCTACGGCCAGACAAAAGCCGACGCTTGCAAAAACACCGGACGCCTTGACGGCGAGCAAACGTATTCTCGAGACATTTCCGACCTCCCTTTTATTACAACGCGTCGATAATACGATATATCGGCCGCGTGGAAAATACGAATAGAAATCCGAAGAAACTGGAGTAACTGGCAAATGTTTTCACAACGGTTGCTTGGACGCGACAGCCACCATCGCGGCTACGGGGAGGTTTGTTGAATCGTTCGCGCGACAGCGCGGTCGGAGAAAGTTGCCCACCGGATTATCCCGCGCTCGAGAGGGCGAAAATTATCGTGCTCGAAATGATTTCGCGGTTGTGAATTACAGAAGCTCGCCGATCCTTTGGTTCTCATGGTCGTTGAAAATTATTATGTTGCGTGATAATGGAACTACGGTTCCTCCACCATGAAAATTAGTTCCCACTCTGTTAACATTAGAACTACCAAACTAGGTTAAAATGAAATTTACGATTTAGAATTTATATCCATTTTAAATAGAATTTATATTTATTTTATATTCATTTCAAATAGAATTTATATTTATTTTATATTTATTTTAAATAGAATTTATACAATTTGTAATTTTTATTAGAAACACTGTAGATACGAAACAGTGCATTTTCAGAGATTTGAATGACTATTCGTAGAATATATGTAAATATAAACATGTGCAAGTTACCACGAAGCTTTTCTATTTCTTCACTTCAACGTCTCTGATGGAAATTTTATGCTTCAATCATTTTGCTGGTAGTTCTATTCTTAACCTTAGCAGCTGCTAGCAGTAAAGAAAACAATTTTGTGCCAAAGTTGCGGCCTCGGCGCAGTGGGTAGAGTGGGGGTAGACGCAATGGAGGGGATAGCGGCCAGAAGAGTGGGGGGGCAAGAGTCGCCAGTTAGCCACCTCTGTTAAAATTCACCAAGACTCCTCGGAGGCGAACCGAAATCAGTGCGATAAATTCGTTCGTTGGATCGGAATCTTCCCGCCGTGGTTCTTCTCCCAGCTGATGCCAGCTCCTGGTAATCCACCAGGATAAAGATCGAGTGGCCGGTGGAAAAAGGTGGAAGTGCCTTTGCAAGGGCACCGCCCTTTGCGCAAACACGACTGCGCGCGCGCTCTCGGGTTAAAAGAATATTTCATCGGAGGAATATTCTTTTCGCGGATTGGGTGACTGCGGCCCCGTGGGTCCCGCAGGAATCCTCTCGACATTGCGGAATTCCACGAGATCCCGTCCGAGCGAGCATTTTTCTTTCGTCTCGTCTGCCGCGCGCGCCTCAGCTGCGATACACCCACTCACCCTCCCTCCTCTCCGCCCCGCCGAGCCCGAATAAACCAATGCGAGACGTTCCTGAAAGATTGATTTTGCACGTCAGTCAAAACGAACCAGCCGCACGCGTAACAGACCATACGCAGATGGGAAAGAGTTGATCAACCCGTTCTTTTCGTTCGAACGAGACGGTTTTGTAGCACGACAAGAACCTTTTGTATCCATTTTTTTTTTTTTGTTTTCCTTTTCTTTTTCTTTTTGTTTGTTGCAAAGAAACAACGTAGACTTCTTCAGAGGAGGTAACTGAGAATTATCAGCAACGCGTTTGAATTAACAGGACAACGAACCGATTGCCCATTTAACTGACGAATAACCACGTAATTAACGGAGCAATCGTTACGTCTGAGACTCTCAGAGAGGAGCAAGAACGATTAATTACGAAGCAGGGTCTATCGAAGTGTTTTCTTCAATGGTCTCTTCCTAATTAATCTATGACTCTCTGATAACTCTTTCTCTCTCTCTCTCTCTCTCTCTCTCTCTCTCTCTCTCTCCGGACGTTTGACGCGCCAGCATTTTACTCGATTACTTTCGTCATTTTGCTCCTCTTTTATTTCTTCCTCGACATTCTGATGGGAGAATACGCTGGCAAACTTTGTCTTTTTCCGCAAAAAGGTTTGAAGAGACAGAAAATCGAACGCGTTACGTGACGTCGCAAAGAACCAGCGGGGAGGTCTTTCGATCGCGCGAAACATTCGAAATTGCTTTGAGAAAAAGAATCAGACCGAACGAGACGAGGGCCGCGCGACTCTTCATTCATTAGCGGCTAATTATTTTTGTTCAGCCCGTTGGAAAGCTGTTCGAGTTCCTGGATGATTTGACGAAACGGCGTCGCGAAGCCTCTCGATACCTTCGTGACACGTGACGATAGCTGTTTAAAAGTAGAATCCGATCGATACGTTTCGTCGCGACACGGTTCTCGATACGCGTCACGTTAAATGTTGGAATGGAAAAATGTTGCTCCGGATCGTTCGCGAATTAATAATTTCACGCAAATAGAAATTTACGCAGTAATCCTTTACAGAGATGAAAAATTGTCGATATTTTATTTAAATCGTGAAAAAAAAACTCTGTGAAACAGAGTCATTTTAAACGGTGAGATTTCTAGTTCGCGAAAATGTTTTTACAATTCAGAGTAAGGGCCAACTGGCGGCCTTTGTCCCTACTTTCCTCGTCGTTAGCGCTATCCCCCCCACTCTCTCACGCACGGCGAGGAAATTTCAATGTGGTGGGGAGATCGACAGTGGAGGGGGTAGCGCCAGCGATCAGAAGAGTGGGGGAAACTGCTCGCCAGTTAGCCAGCTCTGTTTTACATCATGTAGCAGTTGAAAAAGCGAGGACGCTTTCGTTGTAAAAAATCTGGAAAAATTCAAACGCCTTCCGAATCACTGAAAAAAATTTTTTAACGACTGTACGATCTGCCACGATCTCGAAGATTGAAGTATTACGGCAAGATTGTGTGATTTTATAGAACCTTTAGTGTTATGACTGAACGACTAAAAATTGAAGAAATCCTAAAACTTTGTTTAACGTTCAAAGTTCGATAAAATGATGAGGAAAATGTTCCAAAGCAAGTTTCAATGGACTGACATAAAGAGAAAACTTCGATCTTCGGAAGTATTTCAATTTTTACAGTTTTTCGAGAACGAAAAGTATCCTTGCTGCACAACTTGGAAAAAAAAAAACATTTATACTTGAAACTAACACAAGGATGTCAAGTGGAAGCTTCATTCTTTAAAACGAGATCGACTGGACTGTTGTATAACTTTTTTTTCACAAAGTTATGAAATTACAGTAACAACTAGTCCACTCAAGCACATCGAGAGAGAAATTATTCAAAATTCTGATCTGATGTTTGCATCAACGTTTCGTCAACTGGCAGATTCGACGCGACGCAGTGCGTCGGCGTTGCGTTGCATTGCGTTGAAAATGTTAATCGCTTTCATGGAGACACAGTCTAGCTAGGAAATTTATGTCGGCCACTCGAAAAGCCGGGACGCGGCCGTGATAAATAATCGCGAAATTCGCGAATTAATTTGTAGAAAACGTATCAGTTGCCGGCGGATAATTGTTCGTTCTTTTCGAACGGGATCGTGTGTCTCTGTCAACGTTCTTTCGACAGATTTCTGCCCGTTCGACGTCTCGTTTCACTCTTTTTCCTTTTTTTTTCGCCAAGGAAACATCTCCGCGTGCCAGATCGTCCGATTTACGTCGCGAACGTGCACGCTGAATTAACAAGGACTTGTTTCTGCAACCGTTTCGCGTTCTGAACAGGAGTATCGCGTGTGCTCGTGACAGTCATCACTGTCGCGTCGCATCGTCCGCAGGAAGGAACGCGGCGCGAGAACCTCGTCGGTCCTTTTTTTCAATTACCTTTCATCCGTTCAGCCGACTAAACAACTTTTTCGCTCTCGCGAAAGAACGCTGCTTTTCAAAACTGCTTTAACGAGGTGATCTACCTTTTGTACACGCGCCGAGAGGGAAATATTTTCTGCAAAATAGTTTTAAATTTCCGCTCGAAGAATCACTGCGAATCACGAGTCTCTCGAACAACGCGCGTCTAACGAGACACACGTTACACGCGCTCGTTTCTCTCATTACTACCATTTTCCACCGGCAGGCGAGGCAATTCGAGATTGCCAATTATTTCGAGAAGCTCGAATCGAAACACGACTTTCGCGATTTTCTTTTTCCTTCGTTCAAATATCCCGCCGACGAAATGTGGCAGTTTATCGAACTGCCATAGTTTCCTCAGATTATGATCGTCGAAAACATATCCGTTGGCCCACGCGACGAGAGCGGCGAAAATTTATATTAAATATAAATATATATTGAATATTTATATTAAATTTGCGCGTTATTTATTCTGTTTGTTGCATTAGCGACCGCAAAAATAGGGAAAACTATGTTCGCGAGATTTTCGCCGCTCTGTTGAATTACTTCGGCGACAAGGAGCAGGATTCGTCTCTCGATCCGATGAATAAATTTTCGAAATGACACAGGTTCGCGCGAATAACATCGGTTCCGGCGGTGTCGGGTTAACTATCTCTCTCTCTCTCTCTCTCTCGCTCTTTCCGGCTAATTTAAATTACAAATGCAAATTTGCATATTAAAATGCGAAATGAAGCGACGTCGATTGTTTCGACACCGTGGAGAGAGAGAGAGAAACGCGCGAAATGGATTAACTCTCGGTACTCGTTAAACGACCGAATTTTCGACGAAAAAAATTATTATCACTTGCCCGGCGGAATATTTGAAATGACAGTCGCGCGTTAGAGACGTTATTTTTATATGAATAATCGTGCAATTTTCTTTTTTCTTTTTACCGTACCGTTATTAATTTCACTAATTTTAATTTCGTTGATTTACTATGACGATCGAGCCGCTGTTTTCAAGAACTCGCAATAACATTTTCGCGGCGGGATATTTGAAATGACAGTCACGTGTAAGAGATATCATTTCTTGTAAATAACTGTACAATTTTTCTTAATGTGTCACATTATTAATTTAAGTTATTAATTGTAATTTTACTAGTCGAAAATTAAAAGATACGGTTGTTCTTGTCAAAATTAATATTAATTTCTGTTTGGACGGAAACGTGAGTTTGTTATGCTGTTTAAATTACAGTGGCTTATAAATTTATTAAACTCTGATTTCGGGAAACCAAAATCAAGTATTATACACACATGTGCGACATATATTTTTGCGGCACACGAATAATTCATAAAAAAGTGACGTTATATTATGCGCTCGGATCAATTTTTCGCAACTTTTTTGTTTTTTGAATAAAGAAATTCATTTTTTTTCCCCCCCGCTCATTACGCAGTCTATATAACTTTCATTTTGAAGTTTTTCTTTTGTCAAAATGGTATTTTCTAATCAATTTTCTCGGTCAATTGGTCACCAAAGCACCACACGAATTAAAGGAACAATTTTTTTGTGTCCAGAGATGAAAGATTGCACCTGTCTACATCTAAAATGATGCTATTTTTTTCTTCTTCTCGTTTCCTCAACATACTCGCAAATTAATAATTAACAACTAACCGGCGAGTCGAATTTGCGAACTATCGACACCACCGATCTAGTTCGACTGAGAATCGAACGAATCAAGTCGATGGAATCCGGCGTTGGGAGGCCATAATCCATGGCTCGAAGGAAAAACGATCGCTGCGATCGCATAAAGCGGCCGGCGTTTATTTAACCAGGGGCGAGGCGATTGTATTTCGCTTTAGGTCCGGCGCTCGCGGTGGAATTCCCCCCTTTTTCCTCTGGATAGATGAGCGAGATCGGGAAAGTCGATTTGCTCGGTCGACTGGCGTCGATGTTTCATTCCTCGCGGCGACGTCGTCGAGCGGGCCTCGGCGAAATGTAGAGTTATTACGTCGCGTATCACTCTTGTGTAGGCGAGAGAGGGCCAGCTGCCTTTTCAAGCCGAGCCAGATGGATCGCGATTGACTGCGAGACAGAGAGAGAGAGAGAGAGGAGAGTCGACTGAAACGCGGAGCGAAGCAGAAGAATTATTTAATAATAATAATAATAAAGATGGTGGAAGTAATCAAAACCTAACATTATTTATTTGTAGAAATGCTACATCTGGCGATCCTAATATTAATGGAATTAAAAAGAGTTTTCAAATTATGAATGGTGTAACTGTCAAGAAAAAAAAAAAATTATTAAAAAAGCATGTCTAGTAATAATTGAATTATAAATTTTATAATTAATAACGCCTTGATTGGTGTGTTTATACGATGAAACCATGGATCTGTATTATTCTCACTGCAGTGAATTTATATACTGCTCGCGGAAATTAAGGGACATTTCAAAATGAATATGAAGCATTTGATTTCTTCTTTTTTTTTTTTTATTAAACGAGAACGTTAGAAAAAGCAAGCGACGTGATATTTTCTGAAAAGTAAGCAATCTAGATCGCAATCTATGATTCTCTTGAAAAGTGGCAAAAAAGGGTTTCTCAGAAGTCGCGTCGCGTCGAACAAATTTTAAACTGCGTGTCTCTAATCTCAGAACGAATTGAACGAAACCGTTCCGCGCCGTTAATTGGAAAAAACGTGGCTCTACAAACGTAGATATAAATGTAACAAGCGCAATTATCAAACGTTTCGTCTTATTGCAGCTAGATAGGACAGATATAGGTAACGAAAACTCCATTAACTCGGTGCCCACACGACCGAAAATAAATCACTAAGAAAACATTCCCACCCGGTCGTGAAGTCCACCGTGAAATCCAGTGGGCATTAACAAATCAGTAAAGTACTTTCTCGGTCTTGCCCCTTTTTCACTTACCGGGCTTTAAGAGAATTTAGAAACTGGCCGACGTCATTCCGTGTCCGTACCTACACCTAACCTATTGGCGCCCGTTACCAACCTCCCATTCGCCGATTTTCTTCTCTCTGTTCTTCTCTGCATCGCCCCGTTCATCCCTTTCCAAACTGTCCAACTTCCGGCTCGACGTAGCATTTAAAACGTAAAGATACGGAAATGGGAGGGCGAGGGAAATTTATAACGCGAAAACGAACGTCTTTGATAAATTTAACTCTTTGACTACTATTGGCGTCAATAAGGAAAATTTGTGACACTGTAGGCGCCTAAAGGTACTTAAAAAAAATTGCTCTCATGACACTATTAGGCGTCTTAATCTACTTTGATCAGCTGACACGAGAGACGCCTATAGGCGACCGGAAAATCTTACCGATCATAATTCCAGCAAATCTTGTTTTGAACGAGACGTAAGTGAACGCTGATTCAACAATTACATATTTCGTTGGTCGTGTATTATTTAAATCAGAGACCGAATCGGTATTACGGATAAACTACAGGAATTTTTTTAGGTTTATTCGATTACGTTTGATGAAACCGAAATGTTAGGTCGGTAGATTTCGGTATAATACCGGTAAATAAAATATTAATATATTAGAAAAGGAAAAGGAGACAATGATTAAATGTATATTTCATAAAGCTGCCGATAGTAAATTCGAAGACGCTTATACACGTATTTATTATTTCTAATACTAATTCATCGTTGTATCTCCGTACAATGTCAGCCACGATACTCTTAGTTAATTTTAAAAGATGACCGATCTCTCGATACGTTTCTCCTCCTTCTCGGTGAAAAATGACTAATTGTCGTACGTCGATAAATCGAAAGAGGAGTTGAAACAACGATTGATCGTAGAATGGAAGAATATTCCGCTAAATTACTTAAAAAAAATTACTGGAAATATGCCTAAGCGTCTGCGATGTATTATTGAAGTTAAGGGCTACCTAACAAAATATTAATTATTGTTTATGTTAACAATTTTCAGGTTCAAATGTTGTAGTTCTTCAAATGTCCGAATATATTTGCCACGCTACATTTCGACATAGTTCAGTTTATTGTTTGATATTAAGAAAAGTATGTGCAATAAATAAATAAAATTTATGTTACTNTAAAAAATTAATCCAAATTTACTATTATAAACAATCGAAATTCACAACAATATTTTGAATAGCATGATGTCCGAATATTAATAAGAGTCACTGTACGTAGAAAAATGTGTTTTTGTCAGTAAAGCGGTATATATTTCGGTATTTTTATCGTTGTGGACATCAAATACCGATAAAATACGTATGAAAATACCGGTATGACCGTCTTATACCGATATTCGAAAACCGATTTTTCAAATAGCGGTTGTATTACGATAATATGGGAGCAAATACCGGTATAATACTTAAACCTCACAATATTTCGGTTTCAGTTTCTGTATAATACCTAAAATTTTTCGATTTTCAATCTCTGATATAATACATTTATTTTACAGTTTTTTTTTTTTTTTTTTTATATCCTCGAAATGTAAAACTGGGATAATAAAATGGTCAAAAGAAAGTACGTGCAAACATGACACAACAAATGATTCATATTGTGTGTATTCATATTTTGTAGATACGATGTAATTGTTCGATAACTCGGTACAATCACCGTACTACAAAGAAAAAGAACAACTACGTACTTTATTTTTAGAACGTATATCAAGTTGGATGTATAGAACAAAATATATATTCTTATACAATGTAAAATACAACGAATTAACTTAACTACTCCACCATATAGCAAACATTCCCACGATAGAAGAGTACATACGCGCCTCCATACAAAAAGCATACCACCCAGAGCACGAAAATACTCTAATCAAGGCCATAGGAGACTACAATATAGAAGAAATCCCTCTAAAAATAAGAACAAAACTGCCTAAACACGTTACAATTCAAGACAACAAAAACTAAAACTCACAATACGTGAATTCTCACTCAAGAAACTGCAGGTTTTTGAAAATTTTTCTTCTGCACAAACTAAACTCCATCGAAACTAATTTAATTTAATGTACTAATCATACTACTCAAATTTTTCTCAATGTTAAATGCAGGTAAAAGGAGCAACCTAAAACCCTAGGGACTGCAACAAAACAGACAAACGGGGAAAAAAAAAAAAAAAGTTATAAAAAGCTTAACGCCAATGTTAAATTTCTAGTACGTGCGCTGGCGATTCATACGATTAAATAAATAATCCGGTGTTTCGATTATTTCAATATATATCTCTCAGAAATGCACGGCCAACGAAAAGTTTCTGGGTGTACAGGTCGCGACAGAATTAGGCACGTCTCAAAATCTGCCGTAGCCAAGGTGTTGCGAGTCTCGTGTCGCAGGCTGCTGCTGGCAATTGTAGAAACGCGTTTCACCATCGAGTAAAACTTCCCGGGGAAAAAAAGGAACGCTATTGCTGAACGAGACGAAGCAACAAGGCGATGACGAGGCCACGAACGCAGCGGTGAGAACGCTGTTCGAGTTCGTCTGAAAGCTACCTCTCGTCGTCGTCGTCGTCGTCCGCAATTTCACGTTTCTTCGTGCGAGTTCTTCGCGTCGGCAAGCAGTGGACTGACGAAGGGAAGACTGCGGCGAAACCTTAACTTCGTTACGAGGCCAGGACGCTTTAATTTCAGCGGTCCGCGTCCTGGTGGCGAAGAAATGGTGGACGAAGGAGAAGGACGAAAGCACGGCGGTAACGAGTGTGTTGTTGCGTACAAAGCACCCTTCCTGGCTCGAAGGGAAATTCAACCACCACTGGCCACCTTCTGGCTGCTTTTCACGTCGGTCCTCTGGATTTTTAACTGCGAGATGCGTGTACTTCTTAAATAAACTCCCGGCCAGCTTGATGAGCCGAGGTCTTGAAATTTCATAGCGTATCCGTGCCGGAAATACCGAATCGTTCGCTCACAGAGATCTCATTCGCTGCACGAACGCAGCTGAGATATACTTTACATTTCCGTGAGTCGGCTAATCACTCGCTTCGCCAAGAAGTAATTGCGTTTCTTTCTGCACGCGTATACGTATTACGATGAACGTACGTTTTAAAAGTTGTCTACCAACTTCCAATTGCAAATTCAACTGCAAATTCGTTCAGTAACCTGACAGAAATTGTTTGACAGAGAGAAAGAGAAATGCACCATCTCGTTTGTTTGGCGCCAATTTCAAACAGGAACATTTTCACGTCGTGCTCTGCACGATGTGTTTAGCGAGGAAACCTTCAAACCGCAGCAGTGTCAAAATTGGTTTGCCAACTGATGTCAGATCATTCATGTTTTGGGACAAAATATTTAACACTGTAAAATGCAAATTTTTTAATGTTATATTATTATATATTATAATTTTGTATATAATTGTATATAATATAATATTATATTATTGTGATATATTATAATTATTTAATAATATATTACAAGTTTGTATATAATATAATATTATATTGTTATGATATATTATAATTATTTAATAATATATTATAAGTTTGTATATAATTGTATAATATATTATATTGTATATAATTGTATAATATAATATTATATTGTTATGATATATTATAATTTTGTATATGATTGTATATAATATAATATTATATTATTACGATATATCATAATTATTTAATAATATAATTATAATATATTATAATTTAATATTCTATTAATTTCTATAATATTACAAATTGCATATTTCTCATGCAATATTATCTAGCTATTGCTCGTATAATATCATGTTGTTTAAAATCCAGCGCCAATCACATCTCGTTTGAATTATTCCAAAATAAACGTTTTCATCAGACGTATTCAGTTTAATCCGTAATGGCCGCCGGCCATCAAGCGCAGCAACAAATCTAACTAACAATTCTCTCCTGTCTTACCTGTGTTTGCGAGTTAGATAAAGGTGCGTTCACAGCCGTGCTTGTTTATTTATCGTTACGCACTTGTTCGATTTATAAATTAACGGAGATCAAAATCCATTTTTAAATCGGTCTGTTGACAAAGCCTAACACTCGTTGATTGTACTTTGTTTTCGGAGCGGGTCATTTTAACGATATTTGTCGAATGTTCGAACCGAGCCACGACATGTACGTACATGATAACAAAACAAAACACTGTTTATCTAGCTTCCTTCGATATTTCTCACAATGGATAGCGATAAAAAATTGGGACGCACCTTGAAACGTAACGAATATAACATTGAAATTACAAATCTGTAGTTAAAATTGCAAAATTAATGCTGAACAAACAATTTTTTCGACACACATCGATTAATATTCGTTTTATAGAGAATATCGATTGATAAGTGAAGGAAAAAAATGTGAAAGTTAAGACGTCTCCTAAATTAACATAGGAAATATAAAAAATTAATAATATATTAATATGTTAATAATATATTAATATAATTTAAATATTAAGTTATATTATTTAATTATAAGTTATATATTAAGTTATATTATTTAATTAAATTGCATTGAATTAATTTAATATTTAAATCAATAATTAATATAAATTAATAAAAAAAAAAATACGATTCTATTTAAAAGGGAGAAATCTAAGATACAAGAGAGATTGAAATAGATATATCTCGTGCAAGTAGAAAAAAAGTTGTCGAAAATGTCGATGATCGAACATCGATGGGACAGATCATATTCTGCGTGACTCGTCGACAAACAATATTCCGACAATATTTTAACAATTAATGAATTATTACACAACGACAGTGTACGTCGAACGCTGGGACGAGAATTCTCGCCTAAAATTAAAAAGACAAAAACGAGAAAAGGACAGGACCGCGTTTCAACGACAGACTTTTTATCACTATCGCGGAAACGAACGCAGAAGAAAAAGAAAAAAAACATACTGCGCTGGTATCCAGTTTGAGATGTCTTCGTTATCCTGTTTCACGACTCACATGTTTATACCATGAAATATACGCGAGCGGCTGTGTTCGCAATAAATAAAAATCATTTGGAATTCAATCACGGGCAGAATTACGAACGAAAAAATAACTTGCAAGATAAAAACGCGTTGATAAAAACAACTGATCGCTAGGGAAGTGTCTTTTTGCGCGAGTCGGGCGGGCAAAGTTCGACAGCCATCCCGAAAATATACCGGGGAATCGCTCGTGTGTGTGTGTCACTGGTATAAAATACCGAGGGAAATTTCGTTATCTACGAGACACCATCAGGCCAGTCTAGTCTTTGTGGATACCGGAGAATTTCCATCTTTGGACAGCATGTAGCCGGCATGCGTAGACCGTGTAATAAAACGAGCACATAGCTCGGCCCGGCTCCTGCCAGTGTAACATAGCGCGCGCCATGTGCTCTTTACATAGAGCAACGACGGTGTACACGCAGTCGCCAGAGAAATAAAACTACGATGCATTATGCAACCGCCTTTCGAATAGATTCCCGTCGAAATCGCTAGCTACCTTTCGGCGGACTTCATTAACCGCTCGCGCTGGAATGACGTGCCACGCACGTCGAGAATTTTTTTTTCGTCCCAAGTTGCAACATTTTCTCAGTTTTCAGCGTATTCGAATGTAACCCAGGCAAAACAAATAATAAATTTATTATTTATCAATTGTTTCTATCGAACGATATCGTACCGACGAGTTCAAAAAGAAAAGGAAAGCGACGAATTTATTGTGTACGGCTCGGTCACTCGTTATGGTCCGCGAACCAGTTGCCAGGGGCGCTAGGGGCTAAGGCGTGAAGTCTCTACTTTCATAATTTCCTTTTTTTCCAAAATTGTAAAAATTCGGACACGTGTGGAAACATTAAAAGTTTTTTTTCGTCTAGTAGATCCACAATCGTTTTGAAGATTGAAATCTTCTCTTAAAAATTTTTTGCGCGATTCTTTTTTTACCATGTTATTACTAAATATTGTACGTTAATATTACTAAATTTGTGTGTTAAATATTACTAAATATTGTATGTTAAAATTCATAAAAAGTAAAATTATAAAATAATTTGACAAATTATAAAATAAAGGAAAATAAAATTCATACTGTATGTTAATATTACTAAATTTGTGTGTTAAATATTACTAAATATTGTATGTTAAAATTCATAAAAAGTAAAATTACAAAATAATTTGACAAATTATAAAATAAAGCAAAATAAAATTCAAACTGTATGTTAATATTACTAAATTTGTGTGTTAAATATTACTAAATATTGTATGTTAAAATTCATAAAAAATAAAATTATAAAATAATTTGACAAATTATAAAATAAAGGAAAATAAAATTCATACTGTACATTAGCAAAAATTCAAGAAATCCGAACACTAATCTTAACGTTCAAAGTTTAATAAAATGGCAAGAAACAAAAGTCGTACAGCGAACTGTAAGGACTCGTTGTAAAGAGGAAATTTCAATCTTCAATGTCATGCTGGATTCGGTCAAGGAAAAAAAATTTTTCAGTTCGAATTTTCACAATTTTCGAGGAAAACAACTGTGCTTAAACCTATTGCGCTGGAATGACGTGCCACGCACGTTGAAAATTTTTTCTCCCAAATATAGCAACATTTTCTCAGTTTCAAGTATATTAAGTATATTAACCTAGGCAATATCAAGTATATTAACCCAGGCAAAACAAATGATAAGTTTATTACTTCTTGATCATTTCTATCCAGCGATATCGTACCGACGAGCTCGAAAAACAAAGAAAGCGACGAATTATTGTGTACGGCTCGGTCACTCGTTATGGTCCGCGAACCATTTGCCAGCGCAAAGGTGTCAATCGTGCTTCCGTTTCTTCTCCTTTCCCGACTGTATCGCGCCGAAACGAGATCATCAACTCTTTTGTTTTATCACGTTCAAGCAACCTTCTTCGTTCAGACGAGATTATTAATTAAAGCGAGACAGAGACGGCTGCGAAAAATTAACGAAAACAGTTAGTCGTGCTCGCGTCAGTTTACGCTCCGTCGTTTCAAAGTCATCTCCTCTCCGCCGGTAGCGAAGCTCGAAAATATTTTCGCATCTGACTTTTTTAAAATGAACAATTTTGGCGGGGAGAGCAAAAATTCCAGGCGCGCTCGCGTCACACGCACGCACACGCACACGCACACGCACACACGACCCGTAAATTATATTCCGGAATGTCATTACACGCGCTGCAATGAAAGAACGGCCCTTTGAACGCGTAATAAAAAGTGTTCGCTGTTAGACACGAGACTGCGTTTACGTGCCGTCGTTATTATGATGTTATTAAAAAAGAGAGAGAGAAAGAGAGAGAAGAGAAAGCAAGAGAGAAAATAACGGGGAGTATTATACACGTAGCGTGATAACGCCGAGATTTTTTTACGCAAAGCCCCGGAGAGAATGTAATATGTAACCCGCGGTCGATACTTTTCATTTTACAAGCACGGCTTCGCAGTTAGTCCGATCCACCGCTCGATATCTCACATATTGGTGTAAAATGTCAGAAATGAACTGGAAACTCTTCTTTCGACGAATTTCCCACAAGTTTCACTGCCAAAAACTGCAGAAGACTCGGCGCGATATTTATTTCGCGACGCCCGTTTAATGAATCACGATGAAAACTCGGGGAGAGTTCTCGGGGACGCGAGAACGCTGGCCATACTTTCCGCAATTATCCTCCGAATAATTCTGCCGGAGGGATACGTCGTAGAATTACAACGTTAATTAAATTCTTAATTAAAAAATAAGTTTCGGGGCGAGAGGGAAGGTTGTCGCGATCCAGCGAGAGTGTGCGTGCGATTTTTTCGCAATTACACGAAACTTTCTTATTCCACCGGCGTAATGGGAACTTTTCTCTCTTAGTAAGCTTTGGATATCGCGTTAACGCGATGACCGGAGGGAGAAGAAAAAAAAATCACTTCACCGTGAGAAATTCGACTGGTTTCCGCGAGGCATCGAAATCAGTCGAAGAACAGCATCTCATCGGTAAATACGAAGAGACGTATTCGCTGCTTCGAGGAATTTACTTTAAACAAAGGAGGCAATCGCAGCGCAACTCACCTGGTTATCCACTTTGTATTTCGTTTAATTTTCTTCTTTCTCGCGTTTGCTGAGAAGATGCCGGGCGGGAATTCCGTTCCGGCTAAAGAACGCAAAAGGGTGGATAATTGAAAGTACAATTGGCCGAGCAAATTGGTAATTCCCCGTGGTAGACGTTTTCGAGATTAAAACAGAACTCTCGAACCATCCACCGGTGCTCTTTCGCCGAGGCTGAATCAGTTTCTCGTAATTCGTAATTATTTTCGTTTCTGCGAGAGGTGAAAAAGAACCGATTGCGGACCATAACGAGTGACCGAAACCGTATACAACAATTCGTCGCTACGATATCGCTGGACAGAAATTATTAAAGGGCGGTGGAATCAATTTATTGCTAGTTTTGCCTGGGTTATACTTAAAACTGAGGGGAAATATTGCAATTTCGGGGGACAGAAAATTCTCGGGGACGTTATTCCAGCGAAAGATGTTAATGGTAAGGTAACTCGACTTTCGCGAAAGAACGTTTTAACGCTAGGTCCGCGCAGAGGGGAAAGTCGAACGATCAACCAGAGGATAAATCATCTTATAGAATTACTCGAAATCAGGGCGATCAGCTTTTGATCAAAGTGCCGCAATTGTGACCATAATGCGGCCACTGTCCCATTCTGTTCCACCGTGGCAGTTATTCAACGCGCCGTGTAATCGTTCCTCTCTGTGCGACGAAAAAGGCGAATTGCTGGAATTCGACTAGCGCTGCTTTTTCAATTTTCCTGATCCGGTTGTGAAGAAATAATGCGGAAACGACTCGTACAGTTAAACAAAAGTAACTTCAATTACGCAGTTATTTTCCACTTGCAGTTTCAAGTTTATTCGAGAGTCTCCCTAACCCGACTTTTTCTCGCTACACCTCGACTTCGCCCTAGAATTAAATTAACATACTAATCCTTGCACATTGCCAGAAGTGCGAATTAACGACTCCGAACTCCAGATGTTGCAACGAGCCGACGAACGAACATCACCTTTGAAAACTGGCGATTCATGGCGAGAATTAACCGGGAGCATTGTTACTGTTGAAAGCAACGTTAAAAAAAGCGAGCGGATTAACAGCGTCCCGCCGTTGGTGAAAAAAAAGGAAAAGACAATTTCACGCGTGTAATGCAGTTTCGCGTTTAAATGCGAAGCAATTAGCGCCGAGCTTTTGCATTCGAATGCGGCCACGGAGCGCGCGAAAATTCCCCCCCCCCCTTCCGTTGGAAAAGTGAAATTTGCAAACTTGAGACTCACCCGCCATCTTTATCAACATGTTGCACCATTGAGAAACAAAGAAAAGTAAATTCTTGTAACGTCTGACGATATTCGAGGAGCATTCAAGAAGTGCGAAGAATTGCAATTGTTTGAAGAGGCAACAGGTTCGTTCTGATCGTTATAGTGACGCGACTGTTGCGAAATGCGAGACAATCGTCTTCCGTGTTCGATGGAACACGACTTCTAGCCTGTTAGAATTTCATTATTTAACGCGGACCGTACCACCGTCGCATTTTGCAACACTATTCGCGGAAACTCTCCGCGAATTATGTCGCCGGTATTTATTAATCTGCAGCAAGCTGAATTACACGGAGATCCTCGCGATTAATGATAACGTTTCGTCAGCCTGAGCTTTCGGAGTCCGTGTGCGTCCCTTTCAATTTACAGTTAACCATTTCGCCACGATGATCCGCCGCCATTGAACAAAACCCCGAAGCCAAAAGTGTACCCATTGATCGAATCGGTTTCCGAGTCTGTGAATCCGTTTTGAAATGGGAGAACCTCTTTTGAATTCCCTGCTGATGTTTTCACAAGAATGTTTTTTTTTCTCTCTCTTTTTTTTATTTCTTTTCAAACAAACTTTAACCTTTTCAAACAAAAATCTAACCTAAAACCTGATCTGATTGAAGCTAACCTAACCTAAACTAGAAATCTAACTTGAAACCTAACCTCTAATCTAGGTTTGTAAACTGCGACATATTGAGAAAGATTTATCGTTACAATAATTTATGGTCGCAATAAATATTCCATTGTCGAATAGAGAAACTTAATCTAACTTGATTTTTCAAATCTAACTTTAAATTTTAAAAGATAAATAGTGACACCTGTAGTTGGTCCTTTTCGAATTTCCACAGATTGAGAAAGATCTTTTATTAGAATAGTTTCTTGTCGTACAAATACCTCACTGTCGAATAGAGAAAAATAGAAAATCGAATCTAACCTAATTTGTCAAATTTAATCTTAAATTTTTGGGAGATATTTTCCAAATTGCAGTGCATTAAGAAAGACTTTTCATTAAAATAATTTCTTTTCGCAAAAATATTCCACTGTCGAATAGAAAAAATACAAAACCCAATCTAACCTAACCTAATTTTTCAAATCTAACCTTAAATTTTTAAGAGATATTTTCCAAATTGCAATGGACTGAGAAAGACCTTTCATTACAATAATTTCTTTTCGCAAAAATATTCCACTGTCGAATAGAAAAAAATAAAAAACCTAATCTAACTTTACCTAACCCAATTTTTCAAATTTAACTTTAAATTTTTAAGAGATATTTTCCAAATTGCAGTGGATAGAGAAAGATCTTTTATTACAATAATTTCTTTTCGCAAAAATATTCTATTGTCGAATAGAAAAAATAGAAAACCGAACCTAACCTAACCTAATTTTTCAAATCTAACCTTAAATTTTTAAGAGATATTTTCCAAATTGCAATGGACTGAGAAAGACCTTTCATTACAATAATTTCTTTTCGCAAAAATATTCCACTGTCGAATAGAAAGAAATAAAAAACCTAACCTAACCCAATTTTTCAAATTTAACTTTAAATTTTTAAGAGATATTTTCCAAATTGCAGTGGACTGAGAAAGACCTTTCATTACAATAATTTCTTTTCGCAAAAATATTCCACTGTCGAATAGAAAAAAATAAAAAACCTAATCTAACCTAACCTAACCCAATTTTTCAAATCTAACTTTAAATTTTTAAGAGATATTTTCCAAATTGCAGTGGACTGAGAAAGACCTTTCATTACAATAATTTCTTTTCGCAAAAATATTCCACTGTCGAATAGAAAAAAATAGAAAACCTAATCTAACCTAACCTAACCTAATTAAATTTTTCAAATCTAATCTTAAACTCTTAACAGATATTCTCCAAATTGCAATGGATTGAGAAAGATCTTTTATTTTTCCAAATTCTCGAGAAAAATCTTAAATTTTCAATTTCTCGTCGCATAAATATTCCAAAACAGAAAAGAAAAGGATAGAAGAAGCTCGTCTCCAGTTGGCCAAAGTTGGTTACTCCGATACGTCAATAAACGCGTATATTTATTTCATTACGACGCTCGTAACGAAAAAAAATTATTTGTTCGCTGGTCCGCGACTTTCGACCGCGGGAAGAAGTTTCTCCACGAGTCCAGGAAAGAAAATGGCCGGTGAAACGCGAGGAAAGGAGGCGAGAAGGAGAGAAAAGCCACGCGGAAACGCAACGAAAGCCACACGAGCGAGAATTGCGTGGAAATACGTGCCGGGCAATTGCAGTTGCGGAAGCAGCGTCGTGCTCGCACTAACGCCATTCACTTGGCTGATGTGGCACGCAGTGCTGCGCAACTGCCATAATGGCGTGTGTGTTCGTTCCGCCATTGGTCATTTCCCAAATCGTGCAATACGCTCTCGCGGACGAATCGCCCGAAAACCTTTTCCCCGAGTATTTCCTGCTTTTGACATGTGCGGATTTTAGTCGACAGGAGCATCCCAAGCATAAATAGAAGGTAAAAGCGCAGCTATCAGGTCTAGTCAAAATATCTCTCTCTCTCTCTCTCTCTCTCTCGACGTCTTCGCTCTTTCGCCGAGTATTTTGGAGATTTATTTCTCCGTTTCCGCGAGATAAATTCATCCTCGTGAACTTGCTTATAAATAACTATGTTATTTTCGTGGAGTATTATTCAAAAATAATAATAATAATAATAATAATAGGAAAGAGAGAGTATTTGAAGAGTGATACGCGCTAAGCTAACGATATTCCATCGATTCCTTTCTCTCAGAATGAAAACTTTACCACCGAGGACAGTGTCTCTGAAGAATCGATGATAAATACTACCATACCTACTACATTATTTTTTTTTAAATACTAGATACTCTCTCTCTCTCTCTTTCTCTTCTTTCATCGTACGAAGAAAAACAGTAACATTTCCAAGAAGTGCTTATCGATTTACCTTCCACGACAGCTCAACTTCTGGATAAGAGAAACGCCCGACCTGGCGGAAGATATTACGATTCAAGATTTGCAATTGAATTACACCGAGCGTAAAACGTGAAATATCCATTTCGTCGTGTTCGGATTTTCCTGTTCTCTTGCGGTCTTTTCTCGCGCAGAAGGGGAGGGGCGGTACACCTGCTCCGTAACTTTTTAATTTTGCCACCGTCGTCGTTCGATTCGAACGGTTCGTTCATTTCCATTTTCTATCCTCTTCTCTTTCTTTTTTTTCATTTTTTTTTTTTACGCCCCCTCCACTCGCC
The DNA here is from genome assembly GCF_011392965.1 of Frieseomelitta varia. Classification (NCBI taxonomy): domain Eukaryota; kingdom Metazoa; phylum Arthropoda; class Insecta; order Hymenoptera; family Apidae; genus Frieseomelitta; species Frieseomelitta varia. The sequence continues at coordinate 56,711 of NW_025110239.1, forward strand.
GAAGTGTGTTCTTTACGAGCCTTTGAAAACCGGCACGCTCCCTCCCGCCCGAAAGAAAATTCAATCGTCACGCATTGACGTTCGCTTGAACGACACGCCGTTTCGATCATTCGCCAAAGCACTGTCTCCTTGTCGTTGCATGCGCACGTCGACTGGAAATTTCATAATTTAGAGATTTCACCACACGACGAGATTGGAAACACTCTTTCAATGTCTAACATTCTGTCTATCTCCCTCTCTCTCTCACACACGGACGTGAAACAGCGTGAAAATGCTTAACGTTTATTCCCATGCACTTTTGCCACAGTCAGGGGCACTGAAATTCCAGTATCGCGGAGGAATAAAAGTAGTCGGCGTATCGGGGATCAAGGGTAGTCCAATAATACAGAAATAAAAGTGCAATAAATATCAGGGGAAAGAAATATCCGCTTCGCCCCCTCCACCGATGTTATATATATATATATATCGGGAAACCGTTTCTCGCATGCTTAAATAACCGGCAAATTCCGCCGGCGAAATAAAACCGTATGACCGTAAAATGAAATTCACCTCGTCGTGGCAATTTGCGCTGTAGCGCGGCCGCTTTATCTGTCGTTTGTAAGGTGTGCGTGAAACTGACGCGAGTGGCGATTAATAGGGAGGGAGGGAGAGAGAGAGAGAGAGAAAAAAGAACATGAAACAACCTCGTGTAAAACGTCGACGTTTTTCGATACGAAAAAATGACTATTTATGCGTGTATACGAACGATTCTCTTGTTTAAACATACGATCAAGCGAAATCGGGGGGGGGAGGGGGGAGGGGGGTGGTGGATGCATCGATATTGTGCGTGCAGCCTCTAGGTGCCAACTAGCTATCCGAATTACCATTTAAACGGATTCGCGTTGTTCCTGGCTAGCCGTTGTTCATAGCTCGACTATGTTTTCGCGGATTATAGAACCGACACGGGCCGTGTTGTTTCTCTCGAATTTCATGGGAAACTGGACCCCCCCGGACAACGTTACGCTGAATAATCTAATGTTCCGTCCGCGACAGAGAGTTATACCTATCATTCCGTGTTTTAATGAAACACTTGTAGAAACTCTGTCCGAATCTCGTCTCAGCGTCTGTTCAAACCTGAATCGCTTTTCCGAGTCTGACAAAAAGAAAAGAAAAAGAAAAAAGGAAACCTGGTACAATTACTTTGAGATTACTTAACCTTGGTTACGCGTGTCCTGTAAAAAGAGCTACTTTCATTCGCGAAACCGCGAAACAAAAATAAATGTGCAATCTTTACTAAGTTTGCTAACCAGAAGATGAATCCCAATTGTCATGGCGCCAGTAAAAAATAATCTCAAGTAACTAAGAAATATTAGCCATTCCACTTGAAAAATTGAAGGTGACATTCATACAATGATAAAAAAGCAAAATAACGTGAAAGTTAATATTTCATCCCTAATTCGGATAAAGAATTTGTTGAATTCTACATAAAAAAAAAGTATTACAACAAACAGGGTCTGAAATACACAGTTAGTGAAATATTAGCAAAAATATTTTTTTACATTGTATTAGAAAAGACTGTTAATCTTAATAACTATGTATTTTAGACCCCATTTGGTGTAATACTTTTTTTCTTATGTAAAATTCAACGCGTTATCCGAATTTGGGAAGAAATATTAACCATTCCACTTGAAAAATTGAAGGTGACCTTCATACCATGATAAAAAAGCAAAATAACGTGAAAGTTAATATTTCATCCCTAATTCGGATAAAGAATTTGTTGAAGTCTACATTAAAAAAAAAGTATTACAACAAACAGGGCCTGAAATACACAGTTAGTGAAATATTAGCAAAAATATTTTTTTACATTGTATTAGAAAAGACTGTTAATCTCAGTAACTATGTATTTTAGACCCCATTTGGTGTAATACTTTTTTTTTATGTAGAATTCAACGCGTTATCCGAATTCGGGGAGAAATATTAACCATTTCACTTGAAAAATTGAAGGTGACCTTCATACCATGATAAAAAAGCAAAATATTTAGTTAATAGTGAAAGTTAATATTTCATCCCTAGTTCGGATAAAGAAATTGTTGAATTCTACATAAAAAAAAGTATTACAACAAACGGGGTCTGAAATACATAGTTACTGAAATATTAGTAAAAATATTTTTTTACATTGTATTAGAAAAGACCGTTAATCTCAGTAACTATGTATTTTAGACCCCATTTGGTGTAATACTTTTTTTTTTTTATGTAGAATTCAACGCGTTATCCGAATTCGGTAAAAAATATTACCTATTTCATTTTAAAAAGTTGAAGTTGATCTTCGTATCCTGATAAAAAAAAAGAAGCAAAATAGCATAAAAGTCATTACTATACGTCCCACCTGGAAGCCATGCAACTTCTGTCTGAAACATTTTTTCGTACAACAAAATATTTTACGAGTTATTTGATGTCGTCACGTTACAACACTCATCCTTTATACAGGGTGTTTCCTGCGAACGCACGATTTTTCTCCTACTTACAGCCATCTGACAAAAAAAAAAAAAACGTTTAGAACAAAAGTTGAACGGTACAAGGTGTACAGCAGGTATCAATAAAAAAAATTTCGAAAACTGTTTGTTCTCATAGCTAAATCAAGGTCACTTTGGATGAAACAAATAGGAGCACATAATTTTTTTTCCACCGTATTATAGAGAACATCGAGACGAATTCAAAACACATGTTACATGATATTTTTATTAACATGTTACTCCATTTACAGTAGTGGAAATCGTTGCTTCAGACGGTTGCTTTCGTTGCGGAAATCTATCTCTGTACACTTTAGTAGCTTCTCGAGAATTTCTCTTGCATTCGCCAATAATTCACAGCATTTCAACTCTCTCGAAATTAGAAAAAGAACGCATTGTTGCAAGCGATTACTTTGCACCAAATATTGGAAATATGAAACGAAGGAACCGCAATGGACACACTGCAAATAAATTCTAGCCCTATGTTAACATTCAGTAATCTGAGATCAACTATGTTCACACTGTCTTGGAATCAAATACGACGAGAAGTTACACTAAGCTAAATGTTCACATCACCACTACTGTAAATGGAGTAACATGTTAATAAAAATATCACGTGATACGTGTTTTCAATTCGTCTCGATGTTCTCTACAATACGGTGGAAAAAAAAAAATTATGTCTTCCTATTTGTTTCATCCAAAGTGACCTTGATTTAGCTATGAGAACAAACAGCTTTCGAAATTTTTTTTATACCCACCGTACAACTTTTGTTTTGTTAGATGGCTGTAAGTAGGAGAAAAAATCGTGCGTCGCGTTACAGGAAACACCCTGTATATACTTGTGAAAATAGGTGAGAGCAAGTTAGAAAAATGAACCGCGCCGAAATTTTCCTTTCGGTGGCGGCCGAATCGCGTAAATTTCGGAAGCTATTAAGTTTATTATCGGGAGGGGAAGGGTAAGAAGCTGAAAAGTTTTATAAATGGCGGACGACCGCCGCCTTCCGTGCAATCTACGAAAAATGCTCGCCCCTCGTTTCACTTAATTCTCCCGGGCCGCGTGGCGAGCGCGGAGAGGCGAAGGAAACGCGGACGCGCCCGATCGATATATCGTAATAGAAAACGATTCATCCGTCTCATCGGATCCTCTTTCCCCCTTTATCTCTATCCACCATCGTTCGCCACTTTATTTAGCCTCGTAAAGTATTGAAATCCTTCCGACAATGAAATTCCTCCAAATGGCACGTTCTCGCACTTCCGGCGTTTTCTCAAATTTTCTCAACATCCACCTTCGCTCGTCATCTCGTTTGTTTTGCCACGCGTTTTATTAAAACGGACATGGTTTCTTAAAACGTCGCAATTCGCTTATTTCGTTTATTATTCGAGTTTTCAGGTACGCGCGACTGAACAAGCAGTTTGTTCAGAGGCCAAGTTGCCAGCCGTTTGAACAACAGAACAGAGGGAGGGGGAGGAAAACTTCGATCGCACGTTTAATACGATCGAGACTTTTTAACGAGATCCGTGAAAGTTCTCGAACTGTAGTTCGCAATATAATTACAAATTTTTTTTCAGAAATGTTTTTAACGAGCACAAGCACGTTGAAACGACGTATCGAAGAAACGTATCGTAACGCATCGTGATTTACGTTCGATTACGAGGTCCAAGGTGAACAAAATTCGAGCGAGACATCATCACTTTTAAATTTGTCGCTGGATACATGTTACATTAACGAGCGATCGATGAAGCCACGAAACGGAATTCAGTCTCCTGCCAATTCGACGTTCAGCGAAGGTTTCGAATTTGAAAAAAAAAAATGTTGACAGTGGCCTCGGCAACGAATCCGCCTGGTTTACTGGTCGTCGACGTTGAAGATCGTGTTGGTGGAGCTGACCGTAGGCGAGATTAAAACTGGACGAGATGGCACGAGCCGTTTCGTTCTCCGTGCTTTCACCGTGGACTTGTTCGTCCTTCTTCGATCCGTCATCGGAGCGACCTTGCGGGGCAAGGGTAGCTTGGCGAACCTCAGAGCGACGCGATTCGCGCGGTCCAATTGGTCGCCCGTCGGAAGGAAATAGTGTCCGCCGCGCCTCCTCAGTATACCGTACTTCAAACCTCTCTTCAAAACGGACTTCACCTTGAATCAATTGAATGAACGAGTCAGGCGCGCGCGTAGCAGGCCGAAGGAACTCGAAAAATTGTGTTTCACGTGATTCGTTAATAAAGACAAGTGATATTAATGGTTTAAATAATAATTTATATTGTAATAATTAATTATGTTGCGTAGAGTTGAAGAATGATAGCAAAATATATATTAACATTGATCTAATCGATTCTGAACGCTCGTTTTTTTCTCGAGAGAAAAATATACGTACAAGCTGTTGTCAAAAAATTGTAAGAAATCTCTTTAATTTTATTTTTCTATAAATAGTAATTAATGTAAATAATTAAATACAAAAATACTATGTTAATAATATAGATGACTGAGCCAATTAAAGCTCTCGTGAATAAATTTTTCAACAGTCACGTCAAATTTATATTTTAACAAACTCTGATTGTCTTTGATCATTTCTCGCAGGTTTACTACTAAATTTTTCAACGTCTCTCACTTTGGCTATCTCAAGGCGAAATAACGGGATAATATTTAGTGAAAGTTTGACGTCTGCTGTTGGAACACAAAGCGATTCGCAAGCTTTGTTATATTTGTATACAGTTTGTATGACTGAATTTCAAATTTCGATCAGTTAAACGCTGACAAACTGATTGCGGACCATAACGAGTGACCGAAACGGTATGCAATAATTCGCCGCTTTCTTTTTCTAGAAATAGATAGAAATTATTAGAGAATAGTAGAATAAATTTATTATTTGTTTCGCCTGTTTTAAGTTCTACTTAAATATACTTAAAACTGAGGAAATATTGCAATTTTGGGACAAATAATTCTCGACGTGCGTGGCAAGAGGTTAAATTCACCTTTCTTTCACCTTCCTTTTTTAACATTTATATTTCAATGATTTGGAGAAGAAGATTCTTAAAAAAAAACTTTCTCAGATTTAACGAGCAATTAAATGAAAAAAAAGGAGCCCTTTCTCAATTCTTTTGACATATAGATTCTAAAAAAATGCAGTAAAAAAGGAAACAGAGAATTTTTCGACCGTACGTATTCCTCAACTGGAGTTCCAATCTGAGAACGACGCAGAACGATTCTTTTCGACTCTGATCTATCCGAGAAACTCACTTGTCGCTTAACCTTTCCGTCGGCCATGTCGGACGCGTAGCTAATGTACCCAATGATCTTGCTAGGTGTGGATCCTTTCGTCTCGCGAAGATCTTGTATAGCAGAGACGATCAACGCGGCGATCTTTGTCGGCCAGAATTTTCGAACAATCCTCCTTGGCAACCTCTTCTTCGCCGTTTTCTTCCCTTTCACGTTTCGCGTCATTCTGCGCGAACGAGCCACGAACGAAACGAAAGCTACGGAGGAAAGAGGGTGCTGGAATTTTTTCTGAAATTCTAATTCGCCGGCGATTATCGGGCGTCGTTGATAACCATCACGGGAGATTTATTTACTATTTCGAGGGAGAGAAAGAAAGAGAGAGATCGGAAACATCGTTTGCACGGACGCTCGTTTGTTTCGATTAACGAACTGAACTTGACTTCGTTCGATCGTGAGTACGTATATATGTGCATATCGATATAAGATTTCTTTTCCTTTTTTTTTTTTTTTTTTTTGACTTTGGGATCTACAATATTCCAGCCATTCCAGTATCTTTTCGATAAAGAAGATTCCCCAATTTGTGACCTGTACAAACTTCAATTAACAGTGGAACGTATTATGCAGAAAATACACTGCTAATGATAAATGTCAATCGAACATAAGTCGTTCCTTGAATGATAACCTATGCGCTGGCAACTGGTTCGCGGACCATAACGAGTGACCGAACCGTATAGAATAATTCGTCGTTTTATCTTTCTCTTGAACTCGTCGGTATGATGTCACTGGATAGAAACAGTCTAATCTATGTAACAAATTGCAAAATTTCAAGTTTCAAGTCGCTGATCACCTACACAAGAGGTTAATGCGATTTTAAATAATGAAACCTAACCTAAGACAGTCCAACCTATGTAACAGATTGTATATACAACAAGATTTCAAGTTTCAAGTCGCTAATAATCCACGCAAGCAATTGTCGCGGCTATAAATAATGAAAATAAAGAAAAAAATCCTAAAACTAAGACACCTAATCTAACCAAGACAGACTAACCTTCATAATAAATTGATAAGATTTAGTTCCAAGTCGGTAATAACCTATACAAGAGATTGACTTTAACTAATGAAAATAAAAAAATGAACTAATGCACCTAACTCAACTAACAATAAGAAAGTCTAACCTATATAAGAAATTATCGAGATTTCAAGTTTCAAATCTGAGCTGATAACCTATATAAGCAATTAATAAGACTATAAATAATGAAACTGAAAAAGAAAACTGACACACCTAACCTAACTAAGTCAGTCTAATCTACATAACAAATTGCAAGGTTTCAAGTTTCAAGTCGCTGATAACCTACACAAGGAGTTAATGCAATTTTAAATAATGAAACCTAACCTAACTAAGACAGTCTAACCTATACAACAAATTGCATATACAAAATTTCAAGTTTCAACTCGTTGATAACCTACACAAGCGATTACTGCGACTTTAAATAATGCAAATAAAAAAAAAATTCTAAAACTAACACACCTAACCTAACCAAGACAGACTAACCTTCATAATAAATTGATAAGATTTAGTTCCAAGTCGGTAATAACCTATACAAGAGATTGACTTTAACTAATGAAAATAAAAAAATGAACTAATGCACCTAACTCAACTAACAATAAGAAAGTCTAACCTATATAAGAAATTATCGAGATTTCAAGTTTCAAATCTGAGCTGATAACCTACATAAGCAATTAATAAGACTATAAATAATGAAACTGAAAAAGAAAGCTGACACACCTAACCTAACTAAGTCAGTCTAATCTACATAACAAATTGCAAGGTTTCAAGTTTCAAGTCGCTGATAACCTACACAAGGAGTTAATGCAATTTTAAATAATGAAACCTAACCTAACTAAGACAGTCTAACCTGTATAACAAATTGCATATACAAAATTTCAAGTTTCAACTCGTTGATAACCTACACAAGCGATTACTGCGACTTTAAATAATGCAAATAAAAAAAAAATTCTAAAACTAACACACCTAACATAATTAAGACAGACTAACCTATATAACAACTGGCAAGATTGAGTTTTACGTCGCTAATAACTCGTACAAAAGTTTGACGCGACTCTAAGTAATGAAAATAAAAATAAAAAGGAGTATTCCAATGATTCGAAGGAGAAACGTTCTCTTCGTGTATTCATCGCGTGAAAATATTTCGAGAACATCCCGGTTTGGCAGATTTCGCCGGAAGTACGTTCGACGCCGAGCAAAAATCGTCGCCAACGCCGGCGGGACTGTGTGTAATTATGGAAAAGTGTAAATTTACCGTGACACTTTATCGATACGACTAAACAACCGTGCCGCTGCTAATGAAACCGGTTTAATCGTAATTATCGGCGATTGACAATAAACGATAATTGGCGACAACGAAAGTCGCCGCGCGATCAACACGCGGATTAATCGAAATTCAAAACAGTTTCGCGCGCCGCTACGCGTTAATCAAAATCGCACGCCAGTTATTTTTCTTGACCATTGAAATTTTCGCAACGATTCCGCAACAAAATTTCCTGTACAATTCTTCACCTTTCGTTTCGCCATTTTATTGAATATTAAAAAACTGTTCAGTTCAGAGTCTCCTTTTCTTTCGTCTCGATCAAACAACTCCGTAGACACGTTCCTAAAACATCGTCCTGAATAATACATCGGATGCGCATATCAGTTTCGAGATATTTCAAGAAAACGTAATCACCCTTTTATTACCCCCACTCTCCCCCCCCCCCCGCGGTTCGATAAAAACAGCACGTAGTTACGTGCAAATTAGTTCACGTCAGAGATAGGTACGTTGGCCTAGACCAACGTTGATACGCGAGAACGTCATTACGATGATCGAGTGCTGGGGGCCGTTATCAAACGGGCGAGTAAAGAATGGCGCGAGCTTATCCGAGTCTCGCGTGTGTCGTTCTAATTTGTCCCGGCTTGGAAATTGATACGACGCGAGAGCGCGTTGCGTTTCCAGGTGAACCGACTCGAGTCGCTACTCAAGTACAGTACGTAAAGTTATACGCAAAACATATGGATAGAAGCGCTGAAAACACGCGAAACAACGCGGTGAATGCGTGTCTCTTGACAGTAAACTTATCGACATTTTATATAATACATACATGTTTCTACCGTGACTGATTTTTAAAAAGAGAAATAATAATATATGAAATAATAATAATGTTTTTTATATAATTTAATATTTTCTAGATAATAGCTAATATTTTTTATATAATTTAATATTTTCTAGATAATAGTCAATTTGGTACTGAATTAAATAATAAAAGAAAAATAATAGTATATGAAATAACAGTAATATAATAATAACATTTTTTATATAATTTAATATTTTTTAGAT